>NC_132993.1:86040000-86209006 GCF_048564905.1 Vicugna pacos
GACGTCCCTGTCCTCTGAAGTCACCTCAGCAGCATCCCAGGACCTGGCTGACCAGGAGAACTAAATCCCGGAAACCTGGGTTAGCAGAGGCCGCCCCGAGGGCAGACGAGGTGGAGTTGGGAGGAAAATGACCAAGCCGCCGAGGCATCCCCGTTTGCTGCTGTGCCGCCTCCACCTCTGCTGCCGACCTCTTCCCCTGAGCTCACCACGCCCGCTCCCAGCAGCAGGGAGACTTCAAAGGTTTGAGTCCGGTGAACTTGGGGGAGCGGATGCCAACCCCAGGCAAGGCAGCTAGGGACATGGAAAAATATCCTCTGGCTCGCCAGTGGCACCCTATTCCCCGGTCGCCGCCGTCCGACCCCTTCCCCATACCGCATATCTCTACTTTGTCTGTCTGTCTGACTACCTGCCTGAATGCCTATATATTCGAGAATGGAAGAGGCTAGTCTACGTGTCTGTCTCTCGTTTTACCTAACGGAGGAGGAGCCGACGAGTATGTTTCTCTATTTGCCTGTCTGTCTGTCTGTCTGTCTGTCTGTCTGTCTGTCTGTCTGTCTATCTATCTATCTATCTATCTATCTATCTATCTATCTATCTATCTATCTATCCAACTAGTGGAGGCATAGCCGAAGCCACGTGTGACTTTTTACCTGTGTGACTGTTGGAGGAGGAGGTTAGTTTGTATATCAACCTATCTACCTATTGGAGGAAGAGAAGGAGGCTAGTGTGTGTGTGTTTGTGTGTGTGTGTGTGTGTGTGTGTGTGTGTGTGTGTCTATGTATTTGTCTCTCTGTCTTTCTAATGGAGGATGGCTCTCAGTATTTGACTCACCTGGAGGGATGGCAATTGCCACCCTGTAGCAGCAGAGGGCGGCCCCATTGCAGGCTGAGGGGGACACTGGATGGAAATCCACAGGCTTGCCTGGGCCGCCCGTGCCTCCCGCTTCCGCCCTCTCTATAGCCGCCCGCGCCAAGCCCCAGCCTGACACCCGCCGCGCCCCACTGCACACCCGCCTCACGGGAGCCGGAAAACACAGAGATGTGCACCTCGAGTACCTAGGGTAGCAGAGATCAACCCTAGAACCATCCAACGGGGAGACCTGAGCAAATACAGGGGCTCGGTGGGGCAGCCCCGACTACTCACTGCAGCCCCTGATCCACACCGCGCCTGCCTCCGGGGCGGACGCTGACATGGAAACATGCATACGGTGAACCTGGGGCAGGAGAGGCCGCCCCCAGGCCAGGCCGATGTGGAGATGGGAGCAAACTGATCGGTTGATCAGAGGCAGTCCGCTCCCCACGACGTCCCTGTCCTCTGAAGTCACCTCACCATCATCCCAGGACCTGGCTGACTAGGAGACTTATATCCCGGAAACCTGGGGGTAGCAGAGGCCGCCCTGAGGCCTGGAGAGGGCGAGATGGGAGGAAAATGACCAAGCCGCCGAGGCATCCCCGTTTGCTGCTATGCCGCCTCCGCCTCTGCTGCCGACCTCTTCCCCTGACCTCACCACGCCCGCTCCCAGGAGCAGGGTGACTTTAAAGGTTTGAGTCCGGTGAACTTGGGGGAGCGGATGCCACCTCCAGGCAAGGCAGCTAGGGACATGGGAGAATATCCTCTAGCTCGACAGTGGCGCCCTATTCCCCAGTCGCTTCCGTCAAACCCCTTCCCCAGAACACCCATGTCTAGATTGTGTGTCGGTCTGACTACCAGCCTGCCTGCCTATATATTTGAGAATGGGAGGGGCTAGTCTACGTGTGTGACTGTCGTTTTACCTAACGGAGGAGCAGCCGACGAGTAGGTCTCTCTATTTGCCTGCCTAACTATCTATCTATCTATCTATCTGTCTATCTATCTATCTATCTATCTGTTTCTATCTATCTATCAAGTGGAGTCATAGCAGGAGCCATGTGTGACTTTTTACTTGTGTGTCTGTTGGAGGAGGAGGTTAGTTTGTCTATCTACCTATCTACCTATTGGAAGAGAAGGAGGAGGCGTGTGTGTGTGTGTTTGTGCATGTCTGTCTGTCTATGTTTCTGTCTCCCTCTATAATGGATGAGGAGGAGGAGGTTAGGATAGATGGCTGTGTCTAAATGGAGGAAGACGCAAGCGTGTCTGACTGTCTATTTATTTGTCTCTCTGTCTGTCTAATGGAGGAAGCCTCTCAGTATTCGACTCACCTGGAAGGATGTCAATTGCCACCCTGAAGCAACAGAGGGTGCCCCCATTGCAGTCTGAGGGGGACAATGGATGGGAACCCACAGGCTTGCCAGGGCAGACCGTGCCTCCCGCTTCTGCTCTTTCTATAGCCGCCCGCGCCAAGCCCCAGCCCGGCACCCGCCGCGCCCCACCGCACACCCGCTTCACGGGAGCCGGAAAACACAGAGATGTGCACCTCGAGTACCTAGGTAGGGTAGCCGAAACCAACCCTAGGACCGGCCAAGGGGGAGATCGGAGCAAATACAGGGGCTCGGTGGGGCAGACCCGCCTCCTCACTGCAGCCCCTAATCACACCGGGACTGCCTGCGGGGCGCAGGCTCACATGGAAACATGGATACTGTGAACCCGGGGCAGGAGAGCCCGCCCCCTGGACAGGCCCTGGTGGAGATGGGAGCAAACTGATCGGCTCACCCGATGTAGTCCGCTCCCCTCAACGTGCCTGTACCCAGAGATCACCTCAGCTGCCTCCCAGGACCTGGCAGACAGGGAGAATTAAATCCCGCACACCTGGTGTAGCAGAGGCCACCCCGAGGCCAGGAGAGGGGGAGATGGTAGGAAAATGACCGACTCGCCGATGCATCCCCCTTAGCTGCTGAGCCGCCTCCATATCTGCCGATGACCTCTTCCCCTAGCCTTCCCATGCCTGCTCCCAGGAGCAGGCTAAGTTCAAAGGCTTGAGCCCAACGAATTTGGGGGAGCGGAGGCCGCCCTCAGGCAAGGCAGCTAGGGACAGGGGATATAATCCTATTACTCGCCAGTGGCACAACTCTCCCTGGACAACGCTTCTTAACCCGGTCCACAGAACGCACCCCACCTCTAGTGTGTCAGTCTGTCTGACTGCCTGCTTGACTGCCTGCCTATTGGAGGATGGGAGAGGCAAGCCTTTGTGTGTGCCCGTCTGTTTATCTAACGGAGGAGGAGGAGAAGACTAGTATGTCTCTCTGCCTGCCTATCTAACTCTCTATCTATAGATCTATTTATCTACCTAACTATCTATCTATCTAAAGGAGGCAAACCTGTAGGCTAGTGTGCCGTTTTATTTGTCTGTGTATTGGAGGATTAGGTTAGTGTGTCTATCTACATAAATACCAATTTGAAGAACAGGAGGATGCTACCGTGTATGTGTGTGTGTGTGTGTGTGTGTGTGTGTGTGTGTGTGTGAGTGCGGGTCTGTGTATCAATGTACCTGAAAGTAAAGTGGGGGGATTCTACTGTATCTGTCTCTCAGTCAATGTGTGCATGTAACGGGAGGAGGAGTAAGCTAGTATGTCTGTCTCTCTGTCTATGTATCACATATGTATATATGTACGTTTATCTAGTCGAGAAGAAGGAGGCTACAGTGTCTATCTGTCTGTCGGTCAGAGGAAGAGAAGACTAGTGTGTATGTCGGTCTGTGGGTCTATGATTGTGTCTGTATTATTATCTAATGGAGAAGAAGAAGGATTCCAAAGTGTCTGGCAATCAGTCTGTCTCTCTACAGGAGAACATAGAGGCTAGTGTGTGTATCAGTCAATCTCAGTGACTATCTATCTAAAGGAGGAGGAGGAAGAGTCTATTACGTTTCTCTATCTATTATCTAATGGAGGAGGAGATTAGTGTGTCTCACTACCTAATTAATTGAGGAGAAGTAGGACGCCAGTGTGTGCATGTGTGTGTCTGTGGGTGTCTGCGTATGTATGTATGTGTCTCCCTCTATAATGCATGAGGAAGAGGAGGTTAGGATATATGGCTGTTTCTAAATGGAGGAAGAGGCTAGTGTGTCTGTCTGTCTATTTATTTGTCTCTCTGTGTGTCTAATGGAGGAAGAATCCCAGTATTCGTGCCACCTGGGGGTATGGCAATTGCCACCCTGAAGCAGCAGGGGGCGCCCCAACTACAGGCTGAGCGGAACACTGGCTAGAAACCCACAGGCTTGCCTGGGCAGCCCATGCCTCCCACTTCTGCCCTCTCTGTTTCCGCCACCGCCCCGCCCCAGTCCCGCCCCCGCCCCGCCCACAGGCCACCCCTGCCCGCCTCCCGGGAGCCGGGAAACGCAAAGATGTGCACCTCGTGTACCTAGGGTAGCAGAGATCAACCCTAGAACCGGCCAAGGGGGAGATCTGAGCAAATACAGGGGCTCGGTGGGGCAGCCCCGACTACTCACTGCAGCCCCTGATCGCACCGCGCCTGCCTCCGGGGCGGACGCTGACATGGAAACATGCATACGGTGAACCTGGGGCAGGACAGGCCGCCCCCAGGCCAGGCCGTTGTGGAGATGGGAGCAAACTGATGGGCTGATCAGAGGCAGTCCGCTCCCCACGACGTCCCTGTCCTCTGAAGTCACCTCAGCAGCATCCCAGGACCTGGCTGACCAGGAGAACTAAATCCCGGAAACCTGGGTTAGCAGAGGCCGCCCCGAGGGCAGACGAGGTGGAGTTGGGAGGAAAATGACCAAGCCGCCGAGGCATCCCCGTTTGCTGCTGTGCCGCCTCCACCTCTGCTGCCGACCTCTTCCCCTGAGCTCACCACGCCCGCTCCCAGCAGCAGGGAGACTTCAAAGGTTTGAGTCCGGTGAACTTGGGGGAGCGGATGCCAACCCCAGGCAAGGCAGCTAGGGACATGGAAAAATATCCTCTGGCTCGCCAGTGGCACCCTATTCCCCGGTCGCCGCCGTCCGACCCCTTCCCCATACCGCATATCTCTACTTTGTCTGTCTGTCTGACTACCTGCCTGAATGCCTATATATTCGAGAATGGAAGAGGCTAGTCTACGTGTCTGTCTCTCGTTTTACCTAACGGAGGAGGAGCCGACGAGTATGTTTCTCTATTTGCCTGTCTGTCTGTCTGTCTGTCTGTCTGTCTGTCTGTCTATCTATCTATCTATCTATCTATCTATCTATCTATCTATCTATCTATCCAACTAGTGGAGGCATAGCCGAAGCCACGTGTGACTTTTTACCTGTGTGACTGTTGGAGGAGGAGGTTAGTTTGTATATCAACCTATCTACCTATTGGAGGAAGAGAAGGAGGCTAGTGTGTGTGTGTTTGTGTGTGTGTGTGTGTGTGTGTGTGTGTGTCTATGTATTTGTCTCTCTGTCTTTCTAATGGAGGATGGCTCTCAGTATTTGACTCACCTGGAGGGATGGCAATTGCCACCCTGTAGCAGCAGAGGGCGGCCCCATTGCAGGCTGAGGGGGACACTGGATGGAAATCCACAGGCTTGCCTGGGCCGCCCGTGCCTCCCGCTTCCGCCCTCTCTATAGCCGCCCGCGCCAAGCCCCAGCCTGACACCCGCCGCGCCCCACTGCACACCCGCCTCACGGGAGCCGGAAAACACAGAGATGTGCACCTCGAGTACCTAGGGTAGCAGAGATCAACCCTAGAACCATCCAACGGGGAGACCTGAGCAAATACAGGGGCTCGGTGGGGCAGCCCCGACTACTCACTGCAGCCCCTGATCCACACCGCGCCTGCCTCCGGGGCGGACGCTGACATGGAAACATGCATACGGTGAACCTGGGGCAGGAGAGGCCGCCCCCAGGCCAGGCCGATGTGGAGATGGGAGCAAACTGATCGGTTGATCAGAGGCAGTCCGCTCCCCACGACGTCCCTGTCCTCTGAAGTCACCTCACCATCATCCCAGGACCTGGCTGACTAGGAGACTTATATCCCGGAAACCTGGGGGTAGCAGAGGCCGCCCTGAGGCCTGGAGAGGGCGAGATGGGAGGAAAATGACCAAGCCGCCGAGGCATCCCCGTTTGCTGCTATGCCGCCTCCGCCTCTGCTGCCGACCTCTTCCCCTGACCTCACCACGCCCGCTCCCAGGAGCAGGGTGACTTTAAAGGTTTGAGTCCGGTGAACTTGGGGGAGCGGATGCCACCTCCAGGCAAGGCAGCTAGGGACATGGGAGAATATCCTCTAGCTCGACAGTGGCGCCCTATTCCCCAGTCGCTTCCGTCAAACCCCTTCCCCAGAACACCCATGTCTAGATTGTGTGTCGGTCTGACTACCAGCCTGCCTGCCTATATATTTGAGAATGGGAGGGGCTAGTCTACGTGTGTGACTGTCGTTTTACCTAACGGAGGAGCAGCCGACGAGTAGGTCTCTCTATTTGCCTGCCTAACTATCTATCTATCTATCTATCTGTCTATCTATCTATCTATCTATCTGTTTCTATCTATCTATCAAGTGGAGTCATAGCAGGAGCCATGTGTGACTTTTTACTTGTGTGTCTGTTGGAGGAGGAGGTTAGTTTGTCTATCTACCTATCTACCTATTGGAAGAGAAGGAGGAGGCGTGTGTGTGTGTGTTTGTGCATGTCTGTCTGTCTATGTTTCTGTCTCCCTCTATAATGGATGAGGAGGAGGAGGTTAGGATAGATGGCTGTGTCTAAATGGAGGAAGACGCAAGCGTGTCTGACTGTCTATTTATTTGTCTCTCTGTCTGTCTAATGGAGGAAGCCTCTCAGTATTCGACTCACCTGGAAGGATGTCAATTGCCACCCTGAAGCAACAGAGGGTGCCCCCATTGCAGTCTGAGGGGGACAATGGATGGGAACCCACAGGCTTGCCAGGGCAGACCGTGCCTCCCGCTTCTGCTCTTTCTATAGCCGCCCGCGCCAAGCCCCAGCCCGGCACCCGCCGCGCCCCACCGCACACCCGCTTCACGGGAGCCGGAAAACACAGAGATGTGCACCTCGAGTACCTAGGTAGGGTAGCCGAAACCAACCCTAGGACCGGCCAAGGGGGAGATCGGAGCAAATACAGGGGCTCGGTGGGGCAGACCCGCCTCCTCACTGCAGCCCCTAATCACACCGGGACTGCCTGCGGGGCGCAGGCTCACATGGAAACATGGATACTGTGAACCCGGGGCAGGAGAGCCCGCCCCCCGGACAGGCCCTTGTGGAGATGGGAGCAAACTGATCGGCTCACCCGATGTAGTCCGCTCCCCTCAACGTGCCTGTACCCAGAGATCACCTCAGCTGCCTCCCAGGACCTGGCAGACAGGGAGAATTAAATCCCGCACACCTGGTGTAGCAGAGGCCACCCCGAGGCCAGGAGAGGGGGAGATGGTAGGAAAATGACCGACTCGCCGATGCATCCCCCTTAGCTGCTGAGCCGCCTCCATATCTGCCGATGACCTCTTCCCCTAGCCTTCCCATGCCTGCTCCCAGGAGCAGGCTAAGTTCAAAGGCTTGAGCCCAACGAATTTGGGGGAGCGGAGGCCGCCCTCAGGCAAGGCAGCTAGGGACAGGGGATATAATCCTATTACTCGCCAGTGGCACAACTCTCCCTGGACAACGCTTCTTAACCCGGTCCACAGAACGCACCCCACCTCTAGTGTGTCAGTCTGTCTGACTGCCTGCTTGACTGCCTGCCTATTGGAGGATGGGAGAGGCAAGCCTTTGTGTGTGCCCGTCTGTTTATCTAACGGAGGAGGAGGAGAAGACTAGTATGTCTCTCTGCCTGCCTATCTAACTCTCTATCTATAGATCTATTTATCTACCTAACTATCTATCTATCTAAAGGAGGCAAACCTGTAGGCTAGTGTGCCGTTTTATTTGTCTGTGTATTGGAGGATTAGGTTAGTGTGTCTATCTACATAAATACCAATTTGAAGAACAGGAGGATGCTACCGTGTATGTGTGTGTGTGTGTGTGTGTGTGTGTGTGTGTGTGTGTGAGTGCGGGTCTGTGTATCAATGTACCTGAAAGTAAAGTGGGGGGATTCTACTGTATCTGTCTCTCAGTCAATGTGTGCATGTAACGGGAGGAGGAGTAAGCTAGTATGTCTGTCTCTCTGTCTATGTATCACATATGTATATATGTACGTTTATCTAGTCGAGAAGAAGGAGGCTACAGTGTCTATCTGTCTGTCGGTCAGAGGAAGAGAAGACTAGTGTGTATGTCGGTCTGTGGGTCTATGATTGTGTCTGTATTATTATCTAATGGAGAAGAAGAAGGATTCCAAAGTGTCTGGCAATCAGTCTGTCTCTCTACAGGAGAACATAGAGGCTAGTGTGTGTATCAGTCAATCTCAGTGACTATCTATCTAAAGGAGGAGGAGGAAGAGTCTATTACGTTTCTCTATCTATTATCTAATGGAGGAGGAGATTAGTGTGTCTCACTACCTAATTAATTGAGGAGAAGTAGGACGCCAGTGTGTGCATGTGTGTGTCTGTGGGTGTCTGCGTATGTATGTATGTGTCTCCCTCTATAATGCATGAGGAAGAGGAGGTTAGGATATATGGCTGTTTCTAAATGGAGGAAGAGGCTAGTGTGTCTGTCTGTCTATTTATTTGTCTCTCTGTGTGTCTAATGGAGGAAGAATCCCAGTATTCGTGCCACCTGGGGGGATGGCAATTGCCACCCTGAAGCAGCAGGGGGCGCCCCAACTACAGGCTGAGCGGAACACTGGCTAGAAACCCACAGGCTTGCCTGGGCAGCCCATGCCTCCCACTTCTGCCCTCTCTGTTTCCGCCACCGCCCCGCCCCAGTCCCGCCCCCGCCCCGCCCACAGGCCACCCCTGCCCGCCTCCCGGGAGCCGGGAAACGCAAAGATGTGCACCTCGTGTACCTAGGGTAGCAGAGATCAACCCTAGAACCGGCCAAGGGGGAGATCTGAGCAAATACAGGGGCTCGGTGGGGCAGCCCCGACTACTCACTGCAGCCCCTGATCGCACCGCGCCTGCCTCCGGGGCGGACGCTGACATGGAAACATGCATACGGTGAACCTGGGGCAGGACAGGCCGCCCCCAGGCCAGGCCGTTGTGGAGATGGGAGCAAACTGATCGGCTGATCAGAGGCAGTCCGCTCCCCACGACGTCCCTGTCCTCTGAAGTCACCTCAGCAGCATCCCAGGACCTGGCTGACCAGGAGAACTAAATCCCGGAAACCTGGGTTAGCAGAGGCCGCCCCGAGGGCAGACGAGGTGGAGTTGGGAGGAAAATGACCAAGCCGCCGAGGCATCCCCGTTTGCTGCTGTGCCGCCTCCACCTCTGCTGCCGACCTCTTCCCCTGAGCTCACCACGCCCGCTCCCAGCAGCAGGGAGACTTCAAAGGTTTGAGTCCGGTGAACTTGGGGGAGCGGATGCCAACCCCAGGCAAGGCAGCTAGGGACATGGAAAAATATCCTCTGGCTCGCCAGTGGCACCCTATTCCCCGGTCGCCGCCGTCCGACCCCTTCCCCATACCGCATATCTCTACTTTGTCTGTCTGTCTGACTACCTGCCTGAATGCCTATATATTCGAGAATGGAAGAGGCTAGTCTACGTGTCTGTCTCTCGTTTTACCTAACGGAGGAGGAGCCGACGAGTATGTTTCTCTATTTGCCTGTCTGTCTGTCTGTCTGTCTGTCTGTCTGTCTGTCTGTCTATCTATCTATCTATCTATCTATCTATCTATCTATCTATCTATCTATCTATCTATCCAACTAGTGGAGGCATAGCCGAAGCCACGTGTGACTTTTTACCTGTGTGACTGTTGGAGGAGGAGGTTAGTTTGTATATCAACCTATCTACCTATTGGAGGAAGAGAAGGAGGCTAGTGTGTGTGTGTTTGTGTGTGTGTGTGTGTGTGTGTGTGTGTGTGTGTGTCTATGTATTTGTCTCTCTGTCTTTCTAATGGAGGATGGCTCTCAGTATTTGACTCACCTGGAGGAATGGCAATTGCCACCCTGTAGCAGCAGAGGGCGGCCCCATTGCAGGCTGAGGGGGACACTGGATGGAAATCCACAGGCTTGCCTGGGCCGCCCGTGCCTCCCGCTTCCGCCCTCTCTATAGCCGCCCGCGCCAAGCCCCAGCCTGACACCCGCCGCGCCCCACTGCACACCCGCCTCACGGGAGCCGGAAAACACAGAGATGTGCACCTCGAGTACCTAGGGTAGCAGAGATCAACCCTAGAACCATCCAACGGGGAGACCTGAGCAAATACAGGGGCTCGGTGGGGCAGCCCCGACTACTCACTGCAGCCCCTGATCCACACCGCGCCTGCCTCCGGGGCGGACGCTGACATGGAAACATGCATACGGTGAACCTGGGGCAGGAGAGGCCGCCCCCAGGCCAGGCCGATGTGGAGATGGGAGCAAACTGATCGGTTGATCAGAGGCAGTCCGCTCCCCACGACGTCCCTGTCCTCTGAAGTCACCTCACCATCATCCCAGGACCTGGCTGACTAGGAGACTTATATCCCGGAAACCTGGGGGTAGCAGAGGCCGCCCTGAGGCCTGGAGAGGGCGAGATGGGAGGAAAATGACCAAGCCGCCGAGGCATCCCCGTTTGCTGCTATGCCGCCTCCGCCTCTGCTGCCGACCTCTTCCCCTGACCTCACCACGCCCGCTCCCAGGAGCAGGGTGACTTTAAAGGTTTGAGTCCGGTGAACTTGGGGGAGCGGATGCCACCTCCAGGCAAGGCAGCTAGGGACATGGGAGAATATCCTCTAGCTCGACAGTGGCGCCCTATTCCCCAGTCGCTTCCGTCAAACCCCTTCCCCAGAACACCCATGTCTAGATTGTGTGTCGGTCTGACTACCAGCCTGCCTGCCTATATATTTGAGAATGGGAGGGGCTAGTCTACGTGTGTGACTGTCGTTTTACCTAACGGAGGAGCAGCCGACGAGTAGGTCTCTCTATTTGCCTGCCTAACTATCTATCTATCTATCTATCTGTCTATCTATCTATCTATCTATCTGTTTCTATCTATCTATCAAGTGGAGTCATAGCAGGAGCCATGTGTGACTTTTTACTTGTGTGTCTGTTGGAGGAGGAGGTTAGTTTGTCTATCTACCTATCTACCTATTGGAAGAGAAGGAGGAGGCGTGTGTGTGTGTGTTTGTGCATGTCTGTCTGTCTATGTTTCTGTCTCCCTCTATAATGGATGAGGAGGAGGAGGTTAGGATAGATGGCTGTGTCTAAATGGAGGAAGACGCAAGCGTGTCTGACTGTCTATTTATTTGTCTCTCTGTCTGTCTAATGGAGGAAGCCTCTCAGTATTCGACTCACCTGGAAGGATGTCAATTGCCACCCTGAAGCAACAGAGGGTGCCCCCATTGCAGTCTGAGGGGGACAATGGATGGGAACCCACAGGCTTGCCAGGGCAGACCGTGCCTCCCGCTTCTGCTCTTTCTATAGCCGCCCGCGCCAAGCCCCAGCCCGGCACCCGCCGCGCCCCACCGCACACCCGCTTCACGGGAGCCGGAAAACACAGAGATGTGCACCTCGAGTACCTAGGTAGGGTAGCCGAAACCAACCCTAGGACCGGCCAAGGGGGAGATCGGAGCAAATACAGGGGCTCGGTGGGGCAGACCCGCCTCCTCACTGCAGCCCCTAATCACACCGGGACTGCCTGCGGGGCGCAGGCTCACATGGAAACATGGATACTGTGAACCCGGGGCAGGAGAGCCCGCCCCCCGGACAGGCCCTTGTGGAGATGGGAGCAAACTGATCGGCTCACCCGATGTAGTCCGCTCCCCTCAACGTGCCTGTACCCAGAGATCACCTCAGCTGCCTCCCAGGACCTGGCAGACAGGGAGAATTAAATCCCGCACACCTGGTGTAGCAGAGGCCACCCCGAGGCCAGGAGAGGGGGAGATGGTAGGAAAATGACCGACTCGCCGATGCATCCCCCTTAGCTGCTGAGCCGCCTCCATATCTGCCGATGACCTCTTCCCCTAGCCTTCCCATGCCTGCTCCCAGGAGCAGGCTAAGTTCAAAGGCTTGAGCCCAACGAATTTGGGGGAGCGGAGGCCGCCCTCAGGCAAGGCAGCTAGGGACAGGGGATATAATCCTATTACTCGCCAGTGGCACAACTCTCCCTGGACAACGCTTCTTAACCCGGTCCACAGAACGCACCCCACCTCTAGTGTGTCAGTCTGTCTGACTGCCTGCTTGACTGCCTGCCTATTGGAGGATGGGAGAGGCAAGCCTTTGTGTGTGCCCGTCTGTTTATCTAACGGAGGAGGAGGAGAAGACTAGTATGTCTCTCTGCCTGCCTATCTAACTCTCTATCTATAGATCTATTTATCTACCTAACTATCTATCTATCTAAAGGAGGCAAACCTGTAGGCTAGTGTGCCGTTTTATTTGTCTGTGTATTGGAGGATTAGGTTAGTGTGTCTATCTACATAAATACCAATTTGAAGAACAGGAGGATGCTACCGTGTATGTGTGTGTGTGTGTGTGTGTGTGTGTGTGTGTGTGTGTGTGTGAGTGCGGGTCTGTGTATCAATGTACCTGAAAGTAAAGTGGGGGGATTCTACTGTATCTGTCTCTCAGTCAATGTGTGCATGTAACGGGAGGAGGAGTAAGCTAGTATGTCTGTCTCTCTGTCTATGTATCACATATGTATATATGTACGTTTATCTAGTCGAGAAGAAGGAGGCTACAGTGTCTATCTGTCTGTCGGTCAGAGGAAGAGAAGACTAGTGTGTATGTCGGTCTGTGGGTCTATGATTGTGTCTGTATTATTATCTAATGGAGAAGAAGAAGGATTCCAAAGTGTCTGGCAATCAGTCTGTCTCTCTACAGGAGAACATAGAGGCTAGTGTGTGTATCAGTCAATCTCAGTGACTATCTATCTAAAGGAGGAGGAGGAAGAGTCTATTACGTTTCTCTATCTATTATCTAATGGAGGAGGAGATTAGTGTGTCTCACTACCTAATTAATTGAGGAGAAGTAGGACGCCAGTGTGTGCATGTGTGTGTCTGTGGGTGTCTGCGTATGTATGTATGTGTCTCCCTCTATAATGCATGAGGAAGAGGAGGTTAGGATATATGGCTGTTTCTAAATGGAGGAAGAGGCTAGTGTGTCTGTCTGTCTATTTATTTGTCTCTCTGTGTGTCTAATGGAGGAAGAATCCCAGTATTCGTGCCACCTGGGGGGATGGCAATTGCCACCCTGAAGCAGCAGGGGGCGCCCCAACTACAGGCTGAGGGGAACACTGGCTAGAAACCCACAGGCTTGCCTGGGCAGCCCATGCCTCCCACTTCTGCCCTCTCTGTTTCCGCCACCGCCCCGCCCCAGTCCCGCCCCCGCCCCGCCCACAGGCCACCCCTGCCCGCCTCCCGGGAGCCGGGAAACGCAAAGATGTGCACCTCGTGTACCTAGGGTAGCAGAGATCAACCCTAGAACCGGCCAAGGGGGAGATCTGAGCAAATACAGGGGCTCGGTGGGGCAGCCCCGACTACTCACTGCAGCCCCTGATCGCACCGCGCCTGCCTCCGGGGCGGACGCTGACATGGAAACATGCATACGGTGAACCTGGGGCAGGACAGGCCGCCCCCAGGCCAGGCCGTTGTGGAGATGGGAGCAAACTGATCGGCTGATCAGAGGCAGTCCGCTCCCCACGACGTCCCTGTCCTCTGAAGTCACCTCAGCAGCATCCCAGGACCTGGCTGACCAGGAGAACTAAATCCCGGAAACCTGGGTTAGCAGAGGCCGCCCCGAGGGCAGACGAGGTGGAGTTGGGAGGAAAATGACCAAGCCGCCGAGGCATCCCCGTTTGCTGCTGTGCCGCCTCCACCTCTGCTGCCGACCTCTTCCCCTGAGCTCACCACGCCCGCTCCCAGCAGCAGGGAGACTTCAAAGGTTTGAGTCCGGTGAACTTGGGGGAGCGGATGCCAACCCCAGGCAAGGCAGCTAGGGACATGGAAAAATATCCTCTGGCTCGCCAGTGGCACCCTATTCCCCGGTCGCCGCCGTCCGACCCCTTCCCCATACCGCATATCTCTACTTTGTCTGTCTGTCTGACTACCTGCCTGAATGCCTATATATTCGAGAATGGAAGAGGCTAGTCTACGTGTCTGTCTCTCGTTTTACCTAACGGAGGAGGAGCCGACGAGTATGTTTCTCTATTTGCCTGTCTGTCTGTCTGTCTGTCTGTCTGTCTGTCTGTCTGTCTATCTATCTATCTATCTATCTATCTATCTATCTATCTATCTATCTATCTATCTATCCAACTAGTGGAGGCATAGCCGAAGCCACGTGTGACTTTTTACCTGTGTGACTGTTGGAGGAGGAGGTTAGTTTGTATATCAACCTATCTACCTATTGGAGGAAGAGAAGGAGGCTAGTGTGTGTGTGTTTGTGTGTGTGTGTGTGTGTGTGTGTGTGTGTGTGTGTCTATGTATTTGTCTCTCTGTCTTTCTAATGGAGGATGGCTCTCAGTATTTGACTCACCTGGAGGGATGGCAATTGCCACCCTGTAGCAGCAGAGGGCGGCCCCATTGCAGGCTGAGGGGGACACTGGATGGAAATCCACAGGCTTGCCTGGGCCGCCCGTGCCTCCCGCTTCCGCCCTCTCTATAGCCGCCCGCGCCAAGCCCCAGCCTGACACCCGCCGCGCCCCACTGCACACCCGCCTCACGGGAGCCGGAAAACACAGAGATGTGCACCTCGAGTACCTAGGGTAGCAGAGATCAACCCTAGAACCATCCAACGGGGAGACCTGAGCAAATACAGGGGCTCGGTGGGGCAGCCCCGACTACTCACTGCAGCCCCTGATCCACACCGCGCCTGCCTCCGGGGCGGACGCTGACATGGAAACATGCATACGGTGAACCTGGGGCAGGAGAGGCCGCCCCCAGGCCAGGCCGATGTGGAGATGGGAGCAAACTGATCGGTTGATCAGAGGCAGTCCGCTCCCCACGACGTCCCTGTCCTCTGAAGTCACCTCACCATCATCCCAGGACCTGGCTGACTAGGAGACTTATATCCCGGAAACCTGGGGGTAGCAGAGGCCGCCCTGAGGCCTGGAGAGGGCGAGATGGGAGGAAAATGACCAAGCCGCCGAGGCATCCCCGTTTGCTGCTATGCCGCCTCCGCCTCTGCTGCCGACCTCTTCCCCTGACCTCACCACGCCCGCTCCCAGCAGCAGGGTGACTTTAAAGGTTTGAGTCCGGTGAACTTGGGGGAGCGGATGCCACCTCCAGGCAAGGCAGCTAGGGACATGGGAGAATATCCTCTAGCTCGACAGTGGCGCCCTATTCCCCAGTCGCTTCCGTCAAACCCCTTCCCCAGAACACCCATGTCTAGATTGTGTGTCGGTCTGACTACCAGCCTGCCTGCCTATATATTTGAGAATGGGAGGGGCTAGTCTACGTGTGTGACTGTCGTTTTACCTAACGGAGGAGCAGCCGACGAGTAGGTCTCTCTATTTGCCTGCCTAACTATCTATCTATCTATCTATCTGTCTATCTATCTATCTATCTATCTGTTTCTATCTATCTATCAAGTGGAGTCATAGCAGGAGCCATGTGTGACTTTTTACTTGTGTGTCTGTTGGAGGAGGAGGTTAGTTTGTCTATCTACCTATCTACCTATTGGAAGAGAAGGAGGAGGCGTGTGTGTGTGTGTTTGTGCATGTCTGTCTGTCTATGTTTCTGTCTCCCTCTATAATGGATGAGGAGGAGGAGGTTAGGATAGATGGCTGTGTCTAAATGGAGGAAGACGCAAGCGTGTCTGACTGTCTATTTATTTGTCTCTCTGTCTGTCTAATGGAGGAAGCCTCTCAGTATTCGACTCACCTGGAAGGATGTCAATTGCCACCCTGAAGCAACAGAGGGTGCCCCCATTGCAGTCTGAGGGGGACAATGGATGGGAACCCACAGGCTTGCCAGGGCAGACCGTGCCTCCCGCTTCTGCTCTTTCTATAGCCGCCCGCGCCAAGCCCCAGCCCGGCACCCGCCGCGCCCCACCGCACACCCGCTTCACGGGAGCCGGAAAACACAGAGATGTGCACCTCGAGTACCTAGGTAGGGTAGCCGAAACCAACCCTAGGACCGGCCAAGGGGGAGATCGGAGCAAATACAGGGGCTCGGTGGGGCAGACCCGCCTCCTCACTGCAGCCCCTAATCACACCGGGACTGCCTGCGGGGCGCAGGCTCACATGGAAACATGGATACTGTGAACCCGGGGCAGGAGAGCCCGCCCCCCGGACAGGCCCTTGTGGAGATGGGAGCAAACTGATCGGCTCACCCGATGTAGTCCGCTCCCCTCAACGTGCCTGTACCCAGAGATCACCTCAGCTGCCTCCCAGGACCTGGCAGACAGGGAGAATTAAATCCCGCACACCTGGTGTAGCAGAGGCCACCCCGAGGCCAGGAGAGGGGGAGATGGTAGGAAAATGACCGACTCGCCGATGCATCCCCCTTAGCTGCTGAGCCGCCTCCATATCTGCCGATGACCTCTTCCCCTAGCCTTCCCATGCCTGCTCCCAGGAGCAGGCTAAGTTCAAAGGCTTGAGCCCAACGAATTTGGGGGAGCGGAGGCCGCCCTCAGGCAAGGCAGCTAGGGACAGGGGATATAATCCTATTACTCGCCAGTGGCACAACTCTCCCTGGACAACGCTTCTTAACCCGGTCCACAGAACGCACCCCACCTCTAGTGTGTCAGTCTGTCTGACTGCCTGCTTGACTGCCTGCCTATTGGAGGATGGGAGAGGCAAGCCTTTGTGTGTGCCCGTCTGTTTATCTAACGGAGGAGGAGGAGACTAGTATGTCTCTCTGCCTGCCTATCTAACTCTCTATCTATAGATCTATTTATCTACCTAACTATCTATCTATCTAAAGGAGGCAAACCTGTAGGCTAGTGTGCCGTTTTATTTGTCTGTGTATTGGAGGATTAGGTTAGTGTGTCTATCTACATAAATACCAATTTGAAGAACAGGAGGATGCTACCGTGTATGTGTGTGTGTGTGTGTGTGTGTGTGTGTGTGTGTGTGTGTGTGTGTGAGTGCGGGTCTGTGTATCAATGTACCTGAAAGTAAAGTGGGGGGATTCTACTGTATCTGTCTCTCAGTCAATGTGTGCATGTAACGGGAGGAGGAGTAAGCTAGTATGTCTGTCTCTCTGTCTATGTATCACATATGTATATATGTACGTTTATCTAGTCGAGAAGAAGGAGGCTACAGTGTCTATCTGTCTGTCGGTCAGAGGAAGAGAAGACTAGTGTGTATGTCGGTCTGTGGGTCTATGATTGTGTCTGTATTATTATCTAATGGAGAAGAAGAAGGATTCCAAAGTGTCTGGCAATCAGTCTGTCTCTCTACAGGAGAACATAGAGGCTAGTGTGTGTATCAGTCAATCTCAGTGACTATCTATCTAAAGGAGGAGGAGGAAGAGTCTATTACGTTTCTCTATCTATTATCTAATGGAGGAGGAGATTAGTGTGTCTCACTACCTAATTAATTGAGGAGAAGTAGGACGCCAGTGTGTGCATGTGTGTGTCTGTGGGTGTCTGCGTATGTATGTATGTGTCTCCCTCTATAATGCATGAGGAAGAGGAGGTTAGGATATATGGCTGTTTCTAAATGGAGGAAGAGGCTAGTGTGTCTGTCTGTCTATTTATTTGTCTCTCTGTGTGTCTAATGGAGGAAGAATCCCAGTATTCGTGCCACCTGGGGGGATGGCAATTGCCACCCTGAAGCAGCAGGGGGCGCCCCAACTACAGGCTGAGGGGAACACTGGCTAGAAACCCACAGGCTTGCCTGGGCAGCCCATGCCTCCCACTTCTGCCCTCTCTGTTTCCGCCACCGCCCCGCCCCAGTCCCGCCCCCGCCCCGCCCACAGGCCACCCCTGCCCGCCTCCCGGGAGCCGGGAAACGCAAAGATGTGCACCTCGTGTACCTAGGGTAGCAGAGATCAACCCTAGAACCGGCCAAGGGGGAGATCTGAGCAAATACAGGGGCTCGGTGGGGCAGCCCCGACTACTCACTGCAGCCCCTGATCGCACCGCGCCTGCCTCCGGGGCGGACGCTGACATGGAAACATGCATACGGTGAACCTGGGGCAGGACAGGCCGCCCCCAGGCCAGGCCGTTGTGGAGATGGGAGCAAACTGATCGGCTGATCAGAGGCAGTCCGCTCCCCACGACGTCCCTGTCCTCTGAAGTCACCTCAGCAGCATCCCAGGACCTGGCTGACCAGGAGAACTAAATCCCGGAAACCTGGGTTAGCAGAGGCCGCCCCGAGGGCAGACGAGGTGGAGTTGGGAGGAAAATGACCAAGCCGCCGAGGCATCCCCGTTTGCTGCTGTGCCGCCTCCACCTCTGCTGCCGACCTCTTCCCCTGAGCTCACCACGCCCGCTCCCAGCAGCAGGGAGACTTCAAAGGTTTGAGTCCGGTGAACTTGGGGGAGCGGATGCCAACCCCAGGCAAGGCAGCTAGGGACATGGAAAAATATCCTCTGGCTCGCCAGTGGCACCCTATTCCCCGGTCGCCGCCGTCCGACCCCTTCCCCATACCGCATATCTCTACTTTGTCTGTCTGTCTGACTACCTGCCTGAATGCCTATATATTCGAGAATGGAAGAGGCTAGTCTACGTGTCTGTCTCTCGTTTTACCTAACGGAGGAGGAGCCGACGAGTATGTTTCTCTATTTGCCTGTCTGTCTGTCTGTCTGTCTGTCTGTCTGTCTGTCTGTCTATCTATCTATCTATCTATCTATCTATCTATCTATCTATGTATCTATCTATCTATCTATCCAACTAGTGGAGGCATAGCCGAAGCCACGTGTGACTTTTTACCTGTGTGACTGTTGGAGGAGGAGGTTAGTTTGTATATCAACCTATCTACCTATTGGAGGAAGAGAAGGAGGCTAGTGTGTGTGTGTTTGTGTGTGTGTGTGTGTGTGTGTGTGTGTGTGTGTGTCTATGTATTTGTCTCTCTGTCTTTCTAATGGAGGATGGCTCTCAGTATTTGACTCACCTGGAGGGATGGCAATTGCCACCCTGTAGCAGCAGAGGGCGGCCCCATTGCAGGCTGAGGGGGACACTGGATGGAAATCCACAGGCTTGCCTGGGCCGCCCGTGCCTCCCGCTTCCGCCCTCTCTATAGCCGCCCGCGCCAAGCCCCAGCCTGACACCCGCCGCGCCCCACTGCACACCCGCCTCACGGGAGCCGGAAAACACAGAGATGTGCACCTCGAGTACCTAGGGTAGCAGAGATCAACCCTAGAACCATCCAACGGGGAGACCTGAGCAAATACAGGGGCTCGGTGGGGCAGCCCCGACTACTCACTGCAGCCCCTGATCCACACCGCGCCTGCCTCCGGGGCGGACGCTGACATGGAAACATGCATACGGTGAACCTGGGGCAGGAGAGGCCGCCCCCAGGCCAGGCCGATGTGGAGATGGGAGCAAACTGATCGGTTGATCAGAGGCAGTCCGCTCCCCACGACGTCCCTGTCCTCTGAAGTCACCTCACCATCATCCCAGGACCTGGCTGACTAGGAGACTTATATCCCGGAAACCTGGGGGTAGCAGAGGCCGCCCTGAGGCCTGGAGAGGGCGAGATGGGAGGAAAATGACCAAGCCGCCGAGGCATCCCCGTTTGCTGCTATGCCGCCTCCGCCTCTGCTGCCGACCTCTTCCCCTGACCTCACCACGCCCGCTCCCAGGAGCAGGGTGACTTTAAAGGTTTGAGTCCGGTGAACTTGGGGGAGCGGATGCCACCTCCAGGCAAGGCAGCTAGGGACATGGGAGAATATCCTCTAGCTCGACAGTGGCGCCCTATTCCCCAGTCGCTTCCGTCAAACCCCTTCCCCAGAACACCCATGTCTAGATTGTGTGTCGGTCTGACTACCAGCCTGCCTGCCTATATATTTGAGAATGGGAGGGGCTAGTCTACGTGTGTGACTGTCGTTTTACCTAACGGAGGAGCAGCCGACGAGTAGGTCTCTCTATTTGCCTGCCTAACTATCTATCTATCTATCTATCTGTCTATCTATCTATCTATCTATCTGTTTCTATCTATCTATCAAGTGGAGTCATAGCAGGAGCCATGTGTGACTTTTTACTTGTGTGTCTGTTGGAGGAGGAGGTTAGTTTGTCTATCTACCTATCTACCTATTGGAAGAGAAGGAGGAGGCGTGTGTGTGTGTGTTTGTGCATGTCTGTCTGTCTATGTTTCTGTCTCCCTCTATAATGGATGAGGAGGAGGAGGTTAGGATAGATGGCTGTGTCTAAATGGAGGAAGACGCAAGCGTGTCTGACTGTCTATTTATTTGTCTCTCTGTCTGTCTAATGGAGGAAGCCTCTCAGTATTCGACTCACCTGGAAGGATGTCAATTGCCACCCTGAAGCAACAGAGGGTGCCCCCATTGCAGTCTGAGGGGGACAATGGATGGGAACCCACAGGCTTGCCAGGGCAGACCGTGCCTCCCGCTTCTGCTCTTTCTATAGCCGCCCGCGCCAAGCCCCAGCCCGGCACCCGCCGCGCCCCACCGCACACCCGCTTCACGGGAGCCGGAAAACACAGAGATGTGCACCTCGAGTACCTAGGTAGGGTAGCCGAAACCAACCCTAGGACCGGCCAAGGGGGAGATCGGAGCAAATACAGGGGCTCGGTGGGGCAGACCCGCCTCCTCACTGCAGCCCCTAATCACACCGGGACTGCCTGCGGGGCGCAGGCTCACATGGAAACATGGATACTGTGAACCCGGGGCAGGAGAGCCCGCCCCCCGGACAGGCCCTTGTGGAGATGGGAGCAAACTGATCGGCTCACCCGATGTAGTCCGCTCCCCTCAACGTGCCTGTACCCAGAGATCACCTCAGCTGCCTCCCAGGACCTGGCAGACAGGGAGAATTAAATCCCGCACACCTGGTGTAGCAGAGGCCACCCCGAGGCCAGGAGAGGGGGAGATGGTAGGAAAATGACCGACTCGCCGATGCATCCCCCTTAGCTGCTGAGCCGCCTCCATATCTGCCGATGACCTCTTCCCCTAGCCTTCCCATGCCTGCTCCCAGGAGCAGGCTAAGTTCAAAGGCTTGAGCCCAACGAATTTGGGGGAGCGGAGGCCGCCCTCAGGCAAGGCAGCTAGGGACAGGGGATATAATCCTATTACTCGCCAGTGGCACAACTCTCCCTGGACAACGCTTCTTAACCCGGTCCACAGAACGCACCCCACCTCTAGTGTGTCAGTCTGTCTGACTGCCTGCTTGACTGCCTGCCTATTGGAGGATGGGAGAGGCAAGCCTTTGTGTGTGCCCGTCTGTTTATCTAACGGAGGAGGAGGAGACTAGTATGTCTCTCTGCCTGCCTATCTAACTCTCTATCTATAGATCTATTTATCTACCTAACTATCTATCTATCTAAAGGAGGCAAACCTGTAGGCTAGTGTGCCGTTTTATTTGTCTGTGTATTGGAGGATTAGGTTAGTGTGTCTATCTACATAAATACCAATTTGAAGAACAGGAGGATGCTACCGTGTATGTGTGTGTGTGTGTGTGTGTGTGTGTGTGTGTGTGAGTGCGGGTCTGTGTATCAATGTACCTGAAAGTAAAGTGGGGGGATTCTACTGTATCTGTCTCTCAGTCAATGTGTGCATGTAACGGGAGGAGGAGTAAGCTAGTATGTCTGTCTCTCTGTCTATGTATCACATATGTATATATGTACGTTTATCTAGTCGAGAAGAAGGAGGCTACAGTGTCTATCTGTCTGTCGGTCAGAGGAAGAGAAGACTAGTGTGTATGTCGGTCTGTGGGTCTATGATTGTGTCTGTATTATTATCTAATGGAGAAGAAGAAGGATTCCAAAGTGTCTGGCAATCAGTCTGTCTCTCTACAGGAGAACATAGAGGCTAGTGTGTGTATCAGTCAATCTCAGTGACTATCTATCTAAAGGAGGAGGAGGAAGAGTCTATTACGTTTCTCTATCTATTATCTAATGGAGGAGGAGATTAGTGTGTCTCACTACCTAATTAATTGAGGAGAAGTAGGACGCCAGTGTGTGCATGTGTGTGTCTGTGGGTGTCTGCGTATGTATGTATGTGTCTCCCTCTATAATGCATGAGGAAGAGGAGGTTAGGATATATGGCTGTTTCTAAATGGAGGAAGAGGCTAGTGTGTCTGTCTGTCTATTTATTTGTCTCTCTGTGTGTCTAATGGAGGAAGAATCCCAGTATTCGTGCCACCTGGGGGGATGGCAATTGCCACCCTGAAGCAGCAGGGGGCGCCCCAACTACAGGCTGAGCGGAACACTGGCTAGAAACCCACAGGCTTGCCTGGGCAGCCCATGCCTCCCACTTCTGCCCTCTCTGTTTCCGCCACCGCCCCGCCCCAGTCCCGCCCCCGCCCCGCCCACAGGCCACCCCTGCCCGCCTCCCGGGAGCCGGGAAACGCAAAGATGTGCACCTCGTGTACCTAGGGTAGCAGAGATCAACCCTAGAACCGGCCAAGGGGGAGATCTGAGCAAATACAGGGGCTCGGTGGGGCAGCCCCGACTACTCACTGCAGCCCCTGATCGCACCGCGCCTGCCTCCGGGGCGGACGCTGACATGGAAACATGCATACGGTGAACCTGGGGCAGGACAGGCCGCCCCCAGGCCAGGCCGTTGTGGAGATGGGAGCAAACTGATCGGCTGATCAGAGGCAGTCCGCTCCCCACGACGTCCCTGTCCTCTGAAGTCACCTCAGCAGCATCCCAGGACCTGGCTGACCAGGAGAACTAAATCCCGGAAACCTGGGTTAGCAGAGGCCGCCCCGAGGGCAGACGAGGTGGAGTTGGGAGGAAAATGACCAAGCCGCCGAGGCATC
Organism: Vicugna pacos; assembly: GCF_048564905.1. Lineage (NCBI taxonomy): Eukaryota > Metazoa > Chordata > Mammalia > Artiodactyla > Camelidae > Vicugna > Vicugna pacos. The sequence goes on from NC_132993.1 coordinate 86,062,718, forward strand.
CCCGTTTGCTGCTGTGCCGCCTCCACCTCTGCTGCCGACCTCTTCCCCTGAGCTCACCACGCCCGCTCCCAGCAGCAGGGAGACTTCAAAGGTTTGAGTCCGGTGAACTTGGGGGAGCGGATGCCAACCCCAGGCAAGGCAGCTAGGGACATGGAAAAATATCCTCTGGCTCGCCAGTGGCACCCTATTCCCCGGTCGCCGCCGTCCGACCCCTTCCCCATACCGCATATCTCTACTTTGTCTGTCTGTCTGACTACCTGCCTGAATGCCTATATATTCGAGAATGGAAGAGGCTAGTCTACGTGTCTGTCTCTCGTTTTACCTAACGGAGGAGGAGCCGACGAGTATGTTTCTCTATTTGCCTGTCTGTCTGTCTGTCTGTCTGTCTGTCTGTCTGTCTGTCTATCTATCTATCTATCTATCTATCTATCTATCTATCTATCTATCTATCTATCTATCCAACTAGTGGAGGCATAGCCGAAGCCACGTGTGACTTTTTACCTGTGTGACTGTTGGAGGAGGAGGTTAGTTTGTATATCAACCTATCTACCTATTGGAGGAAGAGAAGGAGGCTAGTGTGTGTGTGTTTGTGTGTGTGTGTGTGTGTGTGTGTGTGTGTGTGTCTATGTATTTGTCTCTCTGTCTTTCTAATGGAGGATGGCTCTCAGTATTTGACTCACCTGGAGGGATGGCAATTGCCACCCTGTAGCAGCAGAGGGCGGCCCCATTGCAGGCTGAGGGGGACACTGGATGGAAATCCACAGGCTTGCCTGGGCCGCCCGTGCCTCCCGCTTCCGCCCTCTCTATAGCCGCCCGCGCCAAGCCCCAGCCTGACACCCGCCGCGCCCCACTGCACACCCGCCTCACGGGAGCCGGAAAACACAGAGATGTGCACCTCGAGTACCTAGGGTAGCAGAGATCAACCCTAGAACCATCCAACGGGGAGACCTGAGCAAATACAGGGGCTCGGTGGGGCAGCCCCGACTACTCACTGCAGCCCCTGATCCACACCGCGCCTGCCTCCGGGGCGGACGCTGACATGGAAACATGCATACGGTGAACCTGGGGCAGGAGAGGCCGCCCCCAGGCCAGGCCGATGTGGAGATGGGAGCAAACTGATCGGTTGATCAGAGGCAGTCCGCTCCCCACGACGTCCCTGTCCTCTGAAGTCACCTCACCATCATCCCAGGACCTGGCTGACTAGGAGACTTATATCCCGGAAACCTGGGGGTAGCAGAGGCCGCCCTGAGGCCTGGAGAGGGCGAGATGGGAGGAAAATGACCAAGCCGCCGAGGCATCCCCGTTTGCTGCTATGCCGCCTCCGCCTCTGCTGCCGACCTCTTCCCCTGACCTCACCACGCCCGCTCCCAGGAGCAGGGTGACTTTAAAGGTTTGAGTCCGGTGAACTTGGGGGAGCGGATGCCACCTCCAGGCAAGGCAGCTAGGGACATGGGAGAATATCCTCTAGCTCGACAGTGGCGCCCTATTCCCCAGTCGCTTCCGTCAAACCCCTTCCCCAGAACACCCATGTCTAGATTGTGTGTCGGTCTGACTACCAGCCTGCCTGCCTATATATTTGAGAATGGGAGGGGCTAGTCTACGTGTGTGACTGTCGTTTTACCTAACGGAGGAGCAGCCGACGAGTAGGTCTCTCTATTTGCCTGCCTAACTATCTATCTATCTATCTATCTGTCTATCTATCTATCTATCTATCTGTTTCTATCTATCTATCAAGTGGAGTCATAGCAGGAGCCATGTGTGACTTTTTACTTGTGTGTCTGTTGGAGGAGGAGGTTAGTTTGTCTATCTACCTATCTACCTATTGGAAGAGAAGGAGGAGGCGTGTGTGTGTGTGTTTGTGCATGTCTGTCTGTCTATGTTTCTGTCTCCCTCTATAATGGATGAGGAGGAGGAGGTTAGGATAGATGGCTGTGTCTAAATGGAGGAAGACGCAAGCGTGTCTGACTGTCTATTTATTTGTCTCTCTGTCTGTCTAATGGAGGAAGCCTCTCAGTATTCGACTCACCTGGAAGGATGTCAATTGCCACCCTGAAGCAACAGAGGGTGCCCCCATTGCAGTCTGAGGGGGACAATGGATGGGAACCCACAGGCTTGCCAGGGCAGACCGTGCCTCCCGCTTCTGCTCTTTCTATAGCCGCCCGCGCCAAGCCCCAGCCCGGCACCCGCCGCGCCCCACCGCACACCCGCTTCACGGGAGCCGGAAAACACAGAGATGTGCACCTCGAGTACCTAGGTAGGGTAGCCGAAACCAACCCTAGGACCGGCCAAGGGGGAGATCGGAGCAAATACAGGGGCTCGGTGGGGCAGACCCGCCTCCTCACTGCAGCCCCTAATCACACCGGGACTGCCTGCGGGGCGCAGGCTCACATGGAAACATGGATACTGTGAACCCGGGGCAGGAGAGCCCGCCCCCCGGACAGGCCCTTGTGGAGATGGGAGCAAACTGATCGGCTCACCCGATGTAGTCCGCTCCCCTCAACGTGCCTGTACCCAGAGATCACCTCAGCTGCCTCCCAGGACCTGGCAGACAGGGAGAATTAAATCCCGCACACCTGGTGTAGCAGAGGCCACCCCGAGGCCAGGAGAGGGGGAGATGGTAGGAAAATGACCGACTCGCCGATGCATCCCCCTTAGCTGCTGAGCCGCCTCCATATCTGCCGATGACCTCTTCCCCTAGCCTTCCCATGCCTGCTCCCAGGAGCAGGCTAAGTTCAAAGGCTTGAGCCCAACGAATTTGGGGGAGCGGAGGCCGCCCTCAGGCAAGGCAGCTAGGGACAGGGGATATAATCCTATTACTCGCCAGTGGCACAACTCTCCCTGGACAACGCTTCTTAACCCGGTCCACAGAACGCACCCCACCTCTAGTGTGTCAGTCTGTCTGACTGCCTGCTTGACTGCCTGCCTATTGGAGGATGGGAGAGGCAAGCCTTTGTGTGTGCCCGTCTGTTTATCTAACGGAGGAGGAGGAGACTAGTATGTCTCTCTGCCTGCCTATCTAACTCTCTATCTATAGATCTATTTATCTACCTAACTATCTATCTATCTAAAGGAGGCAAACCTGTAGGCTAGTGTGCCGTTTTATTTGTCTGTGTATTGGAGGATTAGGTTAGTGTGTCTATCTACATAAATACCAATTTGAAGAACAGGAGGATGCTACCGTGTATGTGTGTGTGTGTGTGTGTGTGTGTGTGTGTGTGTGTGTGTGTGTGTGAGTGCGGGTCTGTGTATCAATGTACCTGAAAGTAAAGTGGGGGGATTCTACTGTATCTGTCTCTCAGTCAATGTGTGCATGTAACGGGAGGAGGAGTAAGCTAGTATGTCTGTCTCTCTGTCTATGTATCACATATGTATATATGTACGTTTATCTAGTCGAGAAGAAGGAGGCTACAGTGTCTATCTGTCTGTCGGTCAGAGGAAGAGAAGACTAGTGTGTATGTCGGTCTGTGGGTCTATGATTGTGTCTGTATTATTATCTAATGGAGAAGAAGAAGGATTCCAAAGTGTCTGGCAATCAGTCTGTCTCTCTACAGGAGAACATAGAGGCTAGTGTGTGTATCAGTCAATCTCAGTGACTATCTATCTAAAGGAGGAGGAGGAAGAGTCTATTACGTTTCTCTATCTATTATCTAATGGAGGAGGAGATTAGTGTGTCTCACTACCTAATTAATTGAGGAGAAGTAGGACGCCAGTGTGTGCATGTGTGTGTCTGTGGGTGTCTGCGTATGTATGTATGTGTCTCCCTCTATAATGCATGAGGAAGAGGAGGTTAGGATATATGGCTGTTTCTAAATGGAGGAAGAGGCTAGTGTGTCTGTCTGTCTATTTATTTGTCTCTCTGTGTGTCTAATGGAGGAAGAATCCCAGTATTCGTGCCACCTGGGGGGATGGCAATTGCCACCCTGAAGCAGCAGGGGGCGCCCCAACTACAGGCTGAGGGGAACACTGGCTAGAAACCCACAGGCTTGCCTGGGCAGCCCATGCCTCCCACTTCTGCCCTCTCTGTTTCCGCCACCGCCCCGCCCCAGTCCCGCCCCCGCCCCGCCCACAGGCCACCCCTGCCCGCCTCCCGGGAGCCGGGAAACGCAAAGATGTGCACCTCGTGTACCTAGGGTAGCAGAGATCAACCCTAGAACCGGCCAAGGGGGAGATCTGAGCAAATACAGGGGCTCGGTGGGGCAGCCCCGACTACTCACTGCAGCCCCTGATCGCACCGCGCCTGCCTCCGGGGCGGACGCTGACATGGAAACATGCATACGGTGAACCTGGGGCAGGACAGGCCGCCCCCAGGCCAGGCCGTTGTGGAGATGGGAGCAAACTGATCGGCTGATCAGAGGCAGTCCGCTCCCCACGACGTCCCTGTCCTCTGAAGTCACCTCAGCAGCATCCCAGGACCTGGCTGACCAGGAGAACTAAATCCCGGAAACCTGGGTTAGCAGAGGCCGCCCCGAGGGCAGACGAGGTGGAGTTGGGAGGAAAATGACCAAGCCGCCGAGGCATCCCCGTTTGCTGCTGTGCCGCCTCCACCTCTGCTGCCGACCTCTTCCCCTGAGCTCACCACGCCCGCTCCCAGCAGCAGGGAGACTTCAAAGGTTTGAGTCCGGTGAACTTGGGGGAGCGGATGCCAACCCCAGGCAAGGCAGCTAGGGACATGGAAAAATATCCTCTGGCTCGCCAGTGGCACCCTATTCCCCGGTCGCCGCCGTCCGACCCCTTCCCCATACCGCATATCTCTACTTTGTCTGTCTGTCTGACTACCTGCCTGAATGCCTATATATTCGAGAATGGAAGAGGCTAGTCTACGTGTCTGTCTCTCGTTTTACCTAACGGAGGAGGAGCCGACGAGTATGTTTCTCTATTTGCCTGTCTGTCTGTCTGTCTGTCTGTCTGTCTGTCTGTCTGTCTATCTATCTATCTATCTATCTATCTATCTATCTATCTATCTATCTATCTATCTATCTATCCAACTAGTGGAGGCATAGCCGAAGCCACGTGTGACTTTTTACCTGTGTGACTGTTGGAGGAGGAGGTTAGTTTGTATATCAACCTATCTACCTATTGGAGGAAGAGAAGGAGGCTAGTGTGTGTGTGTTTGTGTGTGTGTGTGTGTGTGTGTGTGTGTGTGTGTGTCTATGTATTTGTCTCTCTGTCTTTCTAATGGAGGATGGCTCTCAGTATTTGACTCACCTGGAGGGATGGCAATTGCCACCCTGTAGCAGCAGAGGGCGGCCCCATTGCAGGCTGAGGGGGACACTGGATGGAAATCCACAGGCTTGCCTGGGCCGCCCGTGCCTCCCGCTTCCGCCCTCTCTATAGCCGCCCGCGCCAAGCCCCAGCCTGACACCCGCCGCGCCCCACTGCACACCCGCCTCACGGGAGCCGGAAAACACAGAGATGTGCACCTCGAGTACCTAGGGTAGCAGAGATCAACCCTAGAACCATCCAACGGGGAGACCTGAGCAAATACAGGGGCTCGGTGGGGCAGCCCCGACTACTCACTGCAGCCCCTGATCCACACCGCGCCTGCCTCCGGGGCGGACGCTGACATGGAAACATGCATACGGTGAACCTGGGGCAGGAGAGGCCGCCCCCAGGCCAGGCCGATGTGGAGATGGGAGCAAACTGATCGGTTGATCAGAGGCAGTCCGCTCCCCACGACGTCCCTGTCCTCTGAAGTCACCTCACCATCATCCCAGGACCTGGCTGACTAGGAGACTTATATCCCGGAAACCTGGGGGTAGCAGAGGCCGCCCTGAGGCCTGGAGAGGGCGAGATGGGAGGAAAATGACCAAGCCGCCGAGGCATCCCCGTTTGCTGCTATGCCGCCTCCGCCTCTGCTGCCGACCTCTTCCCCTGACCTCACCACGCCCGCTCCCAGGAGCAGGGTGACTTTAAAGGTTTGAGTCCGGTGAACTTGGGGGAGCGGATGCCACCTCCAGGCAAGGCAGCTAGGGACATGGGAGAATATCCTCTAGCTCGACAGTGGCGCCCTATTCCCCAGTCGCTTCCGTCAAACCCCTTCCCCAGAACACCCATGTCTAGATTGTGTGTCGGTCTGACTACCAGCCTGCCTGCCTATATATTTGAGAATGGGAGGGGCTAGTCTACGTGTGTGACTGTCGTTTTACCTAACGGAGGAGCAGCCGACGAGTAGGTCTCTCTATTTGCCTGCCTAACTATCTATCTATCTATCTATCTGTCTATCTATCTATCTATCTATCTGTTTCTATCTATCTATCAAGTGGAGTCATAGCAGGAGCCATGTGTGACTTTTTACTTGTGTGTCTGTTGGAGGAGGAGGTTAGTTTGTCTATCTACCTATCTACCTATTGGAAGAGAAGGAGGAGGCGTGTGTGTGTGTGTTTGTGCATGTCTGTCTGTCTATGTTTCTGTCTCCCTCTATAATGGATGAGGAGGAGGAGGTTAGGATAGATGGCTGTGTCTAAATGGAGGAAGACGCAAGCGTGTCTGACTGTCTATTTATTTGTCTCTCTGTCTGTCTAATGGAGGAAGCCTCTCAGTATTCGACTCACCTGGAAGGATGTCAATTGCCACCCTGAAGCAACAGAGGGTGCCCCCATTGCAGTCTGAGGGGGACAATGGATGGGAACCCACAGGCTTGCCAGGGCAGACCGTGCCTCCCGCTTCTGCTCTTTCTATAGCCGCCCGCGCCAAGCCCCAGCCCGGCACCCGCCGCGCCCCACCGCACACCCGCTTCACGGGAGCCGGAAAACACAGAGATGTGCACCTCGAGTACCTAGGTAGGGTAGCCGAAACCAACCCTAGGACCGGCCAAGGGGGAGATCGGAGCAAATACAGGGGCTCGGTGGGGCAGACCCGCCTCCTCACTGCAGCCCCTAATCACACCGGGACTGCCTGCGGGGCGCAGGCTCACATGGAAACATGGATACTGTGAACCCGGGGCAGGAGAGCCCGCCCCCCGGACAGGCCCTTGTGGAGATGGGAGCAAACTGATCGGCTCACCCGATGTAGTCCGCTCCCCTCAACGTGCCTGTACCCAGAGATCACCTCAGCTGCCTCCCAGGACCTGGCAGACAGGGAGAATTAAATCCCGCACACCTGGTGTAGCAGAGGCCACCCCGAGGCCAGGAGAGGGGGAGATGGTAGGAAAATGACCGACTCGCCGATGCATCCCCCTTAGCTGCTGAGCCGCCTCCATATCTGCCGATGACCTCTTCCCCTAGCCTTCCCATGCCTGCTCCCAGGAGCAGGCTAAGTTCAAAGGCTTGAGCCCAACGAATTTGGGGGAGCGGAGGCCGCCCTCAGGCAAGGCAGCTAGGGACAGGGGATATAATCCTATTACTCGCCAGTGGCACAACTCTCCCTGGACAACGCTTCTTAACCCGGTCCACAGAACGCACCCCACCTCTAGTGTGTCAGTCTGTCTGACTGCCTGCTTGACTGCCTGCCTATTGGAGGATGGGAGAGGCAAGCCTTTGTGTGTGCCCGTCTGTTTATCTAACGGAGGAGGAGGAGACTAGTATGTCTCTCTGCCTGCCTATCTAACTCTCTATCTATAGATCTATTTATCTACCTAACTATCTATCTATCTAAAGGAGGCAAACCTGTAGGCTAGTGTGCCGTTTTATTTGTCTGTGTATTGGAGGATTAGGTTAGTGTGTCTATCTACATAAATACCAATTTGAAGAACAGGAGGATGCTACCGTGTATGTGTGTGTGTGTGTGTGTGTGTGTGTGTGTGTGTGAGTGCGGGTCTGTGTATCAATGTACCTGAAAGTAAAGTGGGGGGATTCTACTGTATCTGTCTCTCAGTCAATGTGTGCATGTAACGGGAGGAGGAGTAAGCTAGTATGTCTGTCTCTCTGTCTATGTATCACATATGTATATATGTACGTTTATCTAGTCGAGAAGAAGGAGGCTACAGTGTCTATCTGTCTGTCGGTCAGAGGAAGAGAAGACTAGTGTGTATGTCGGTCTGTGGGTCTATGATTGTGTCTGTATTATTATCTAATGGAGAAGAAGAAGGATTCCAAAGTGTCTGGCAATCAGTCTGTCTCTCTACAGGAGAACATAGAGGCTAGTGTGTGTATCAGTCAATCTCAGTGACTATCTATCTAAAGGAGGAGGAGGAAGAGTCTATTACGTTTCTCTATCTATTATCTAATGGAGGAGGAGATTAGTGTGTCTCACTACCTAATTAATTGAGGAGAAGTAGGACGCCAGTGTGTGCATGTGTGTGTCTGTGGGTGTCTGCGTATGTATGTATGTGTCTCCCTCTATAATGCATGAGGAAGAGGAGGTTAGGATATATGGCTGTTTCTAAATGGAGGAAGAGGCTAGTGTGTCTGTCTGTCTATTTATTTGTCTCTCTGTGTGTCTAATGGAGGAAGAATCCCAGTATTCGTGCCACCTGGGGGGATGGCAATTGCCACCCTGAAGCAGCAGGGGGCGCCCCAACTACAGGCTGAGCGGAACACTGGCTAGAAACCCACAGGCTTGCCTGGGCAGCCCATGCCTCCCACTTCTGCCCTCTCTGTTTCCGCCACCGCCCCGCCCCAGTCCCGCCCCCGCCCCGCCCACAGGCCACCCCTGCCCGCCTCCCGGGAGCCGGGAAACGCAAAGATGTGCACCTCGTGTACCTAGGGTAGCAGAGATCAACCCTAGAACCGGCCAAGGGGGAGATCTGAGCAAATACAGGGGCTCGGTGGGGCAGCCCCGACTACTCACTGCAGCCCCTGATCGCACCGCGCCTGCCTCCGGGGCGGACGCTGACATGGAAACATGCATACGGTGAACCTGGGGCAGGACAGGCCGCCCCCAGGCCAGGCCGTTGTGGAGATGGGAGCAAACTGATCGGCTGATCAGAGGCAGTCCGCTCCCCACGACGTCCCTGTCCTCTGAAGTCACCTCAGCAGCATCCCAGGACCTGGCTGACCAGGAGAACTAAATCCCGGAAACCTGGGTTAGCAGAGGCCGCCCCGAGGGCAGACGAGGTGGAGTTGGGAGGAAAATGACCAAGCCGCCGAGGCATCCCCGTTTGCTGCTGTGCCGCCTCCACCTCTGCTGCCGACCTCTTCCCCTGAGCTCACCACGCCCGCTCCCAGCAGCAGGGAGACTTCAAAGGTTTGAGTCCGGTGAACTTGGGGGAGCGGATGCCAACCCCAGGCAAGGCAGCTAGGGACATGGAAAAATATCCTCTGGCTCGCCAGTGGCACCCTATTCCCCGGTCGCCGCCGTCCGACCCCTTCCCCATACCGCATATCTCTACTTTGTCTGTCTGTCTGACTACCTGCCTGAATGCCTATATATTCGAGAATGGAAGAGGCTAGTCTACGTGTCTGTCTCTCGTTTTACCTAACGGAGGAGGAGCCGACGAGTATGTTTCTCTATTTGCCTGTCTGTCTGTCTGTCTGTCTGTCTGTCTGTCTGTCTGTCTGTCTGTCTGTCTATCTATCTATCTATCTATCTATCTATCTATCTATCTATCTATCCAACTAGTGGAGGCATAGCCGAAGCCACGTGTGACTTTTTACCTGTGTGACTGTTGGAGGAGGAGGTTAGTTTGTATATCAACCTATCTACCTATTGGAGGAAGAGAAGGAGGCTAGTGTGTGTGTGTTTGTGTGTGTGTGTGTGTGTGTGTGTGTGTGTGTGTGTGTCTATGTATTTGTCTCTCTGTCTTTCTAATGGAGGATGGCTCTCAGTATTTGACTCACCTGGAGGGATGGCAATTGCCACCCTGTAGCAGCAGAGGGCGGCCCCATTGCAGGCTGAGGGGGACACTGGATGGAAATCCACAGGCTTGCCTGGGCCGCCCGTGCCTCCCGCTTCCGCCCTCTCTATAGCCGCCCGCGCCAAGCCCCAGCCTGACACCCGCCGCGCCCCACTGCACACCCGCCTCACGGGAGCCGGAAAACACAGAGATGTGCACCTCGAGTACCTAGGGTAGCAGAGATCAACCCTAGAACCATCCAACGGGGAGACCTGAGCAAATACAGGGGCTCGGTGGGGCAGCCCCGACTACTCACTGCAGCCCCTGATCCACACCGCGCCTGCCTCCGGGGCGGACGCTGACATGGAAACATGCATACGGTGAACCTGGGGCAGGAGAGGCCGCCCCCAGGCCAGGCCGATGTGGAGATGGGAGCAAACTGATCGGTTGATCAGAGGCAGTCCGCTCCCCACGACGTCCCTGTCCTCTGAAGTCACCTCACCATCATCCCAGGACCTGGCTGACTAGGAGACTTATATCCCGGAAACCTGGGGGTAGCAGAGGCCGCCCTGAGGCCTGGAGAGGGCGAGATGGGAGGAAAATGACCAAGCCGCCGAGGCATCCCCGTTTGCTGCTATGCCGCCTCCGCCTCTGCTGCCGACCTCTTCCCCTGACCTCACCACGCCCGCTCCCAGGAGCAGGGTGACTTTAAAGGTTTGAGTCCGGTGAACTTGGGGGAGCGGATGCCACCTCCAGGCAAGGCAGCTAGGGACATGGGAGAATATCCTCTAGCTCGACAGTGGCGCCCTATTCCCCAGTCGCTTCCGTCAAACCCCTTCCCCAGAACACCCATGTCTAGATTGTGTGTCGGTCTGACTACCAGCCTGCCTGCCTATATATTTGAGAATGGGAGGGGCTAGTCTACGTGTGTGACTGTCGTTTTACCTAACGGAGGAGCAGCCGACGAGTAGGTCTCTCTATTTGCCTGCCTAACTATCTATCTATCTATCTATCTGTCTATCTATCTATCTATCTATCTGTTTCTATCTATCTATCAAGTGGAGTCATAGCAGGAGCCATGTGTGACTTTTTACTTGTGTGTCTGTTGGAGGAGGAGGTTAGTTTGTCTATCTACCTATCTACCTATTGGAAGAGAAGGAGGAGGCGTGTGTGTGTGTGTTTGTGCATGTCTGTCTGTCTATGTTTCTGTCTCCCTCTATAATGGATGAGGAGGAGGAGGTTAGGATAGATGGCTGTGTCTAAATGGAGGAAGACGCAAGCGTGTCTGACTGTCTATTTATTTGTCTCTCTGTCTGTCTAATGGAGGAAGCCTCTCAGTATTCGACTCACCTGGAAGGATGTCAATTGCCACCCTGAAGCAACAGAGGGTGCCCCCATTGCAGTCTGAGGGGGACAATGGATGGGAACCCACAGGCTTGCCAGGGCAGACCGTGCCTCCCGCTTCTGCTCTTTCTATAGCCGCCCGCGCCAAGCCCCAGCCCGGCACCCGCCGCGCCCCACCGCACACCCGCTTCACGGGAGCCGGAAAACACAGAGATGTGCACCTCGAGTACCTAGGTAGGGTAGCCGAAACCAACCCTAGGACCGGCCAAGGGGGAGATCGGAGCAAATACAGGGGCTCGGTGGGGCAGACCCGCCTCCTCACTGCAGCCCCTAATCACACCGGGACTGCCTGCGGGGCGCAGGCTCACATGGAAACATGGATACTGTGAACCCGGGGCAGGAGAGCCCGCCCCCCGGACAGGCCCTTGTGGAGATGGGAGCAAACTGATCGGCTCACCCGATGTAGTCCGCTCCCCTCAACGTGCCTGTACCCAGAGATCACCTCAGCTGCCTCCCAGGACCTGGCAGACAGGGAGAATTAAATCCCGCACACCTGGTGTAGCAGAGGCCACCCCGAGGCCAGGAGAGGGGGAGATGGTAGGAAAATGACCGACTCGCCGATGCATCCCCCTTAGCTGCTGAGCCGCCTCCATATCTGCCGATGACCTCTTCCCCTAGCCTTCCCATGCCTGCTCCCAGGAGCAGGCTAAGTTCAAAGGCTTGAGCCCAACGAATTTGGGGGAGCGGAGGCCGCCCTCAGGCAAGGCAGCTAGGGACAGGGGATATAATCCTATTACTCGCCAGTGGCACAACTCTCCCTGGACAACGCTTCTTAACCCGGTCCACAGAACGCACCCCACCTCTAGTGTGTCAGTCTGTCTGACTGCCTGCTTGACTGCCTGCCTATTGGAGGATGGGAGAGGCAAGCCTTTGTGTGTGCCCGTCTGTTTATCTAACGGAGGAGGAGGAGACTAGTATGTCTCTCTGCCTGCCTATCTAACTCTCTATCTATAGATCTATTTATCTACCTAACTATCTATCTATCTAAAGGAGGCAAACCTGTAGGCTAGTGTGCCGTTTTATTTGTCTGTGTATTGGAGGATTAGGTTAGTGTGTCTATCTACATAAATACCAATTTGAAGAACAGGAGGATGCTACCGTGTATGTGTGTGTGTGTGTGTGTGTGTGTGTGTGTGTGTGTGTGTGTGTGTGAGTGCGGGTCTGTGTATCAATGTACCTGAAAGTAAAGTGGGGGGATTCTACTGTATCTGTCTCTCAGTCAATGTGTGCATGTAACGGGAGGAGGAGTAAGCTAGTATGTCTGTCTCTCTGTCTATGTATCACATATGTATATATGTACGTTTATCTAGTCGAGAAGAAGGAGGCTACAGTGTCTATCTGTCTGTCGGTCAGAGGAAGAGAAGACTAGTGTGTATGTCGGTCTGTGGGTCTATGATTGTGTCTGTATTATTATCTAATGGAGAAGAAGAAGGATTCCAAAGTGTCTGGCAATCAGTCTGTCTCTCTACAGGAGAACATAGAGGCTAGTGTGTGTATCAGTCAATCTCAGTGACTATCTATCTAAAGGAGGAGGAGGAAGAGTCTATTACGTTTCTCTATCTATTATCTAATGGAGGAGGAGATTAGTGTGTCTCACTACCTAATTAATTGAGGAGAAGTAGGACGCCAGTGTGTGCATGTGTGTGTCTGTGGGTGTCTGCGTATGTATGTATGTGTCTCCCTCTATAATGCATGAGGAAGAGGAGGTTAGGATATATGGCTGTTTCTAAATGGAGGAAGAGGCTAGTGTGTCTGTCTGTCTATTTATTTGTCTCTCTGTGTGTCTAATGGAGGAAGAATCCCAGTATTCGTGCCACCTGGGGGGATGGCAATTGCCACCCTGAAGCAGCAGGGGGCGCCCCAACTACAGGCTGAGGGGAACACTGGCTAGAAACCCACAGGCTTGCCTGGGCAGCCCATGCCTCCCACTTCTGCCCTCTCTGTTTCCGCCACCGCCCCGCCCCAGTCCCGCCCCCGCCCCGCCCACAGGCCACCCCTGCCCGCCTCCCGGGAGCCGGGAAACGCAAAGATGTGCACCTCGTGTACCTAGGGTAGCAGAGATCAACCCTAGAACCGGCCAAGGGGGAGATCTGAGCAAATACAGGGGCTCGGTGGGGCAGCCCCGACTACTCACTGCAGCCCCTGATCGCACCGCGCCTGCCTCCGGGGCGGACGCTGACATGGAAACATGCATACGGTGAACCTGGGGCAGGACAGGCCGCCCCCAGGCCAGGCCGTTGTGGAGATGGGAGCAAACTGATCGGCTGATCAGAGGCAGTCCGCTCCCCACGACGTCCCTGTCCTCTGAAGTCACCTCAGCAGCATCCCAGGACCTGGCTGACCAGGAGAACTAAATCCCGGAAACCTGGGTTAGCAGAGGCCGCCCCGAGGGCAGACGAGGTGGAGTTGGGAGGAAAATGACCAAGCCGCCGAGGCATCCCCGTTTGCTGCTGTGCCGCCTCCACCTCTGCTGCCGACCTCTTCCCCTGAGCTCACCACGCCCGCTCCCAGCAGCAGGGAGACTTCAAAGGTTTGAGTCCGGTGAACTTGGGGGAGCGGATGCCAACCCCAGGCAAGGCAGCTAGGGACATGGAAAAATATCCTCTGGCTCGCCAGTGGCACCCTATTCCCCGGTCGCCGCCGTCCGACCCCTTCCCCATACCGCATATCTCTACTTTGTCTGTCTGTCTGACTACCTGCCTGAATGCCTATATATTCGAGAATGGAAGAGGCTAGTCTACGTGTCTGTCTCTCGTTTTACCTAACGGAGGAGGAGCCGACGAGTATGTTTCTCTATTTGCCTGTCTGTCTGTCTGTCTGTCTGTCTGTCTGTCTGTCTGTCTATCTATCTATCTATCTATCTATCTATCTATCTATCTATCTATCTATCTATCTATCCAACTAGTGGAGGCATAGCCGAAGCCACGTGTGACTTTTTACCTGTGTGACTGTTGGAGGAGGAGGTTAGTTTGTATATCAACCTATCTACCTATTGGAGGAAGAGAAGGAGGCTAGTGTGTGTGTGTTTGTGTGTGTGTGTGTGTGTGTGTGTGTGTGTGTGTGTCTATGTATTTGTCTCTCTGTCTTTCTAATGGAGGATGGCTCTCAGTATTTGACTCACCTGGAGGGATGGCAATTGCCACCCTGTAGCAGCAGAGGGCGGCCCCATTGCAGGCTGAGGGGGACACTGGATGGAAATCCACAGGCTTGCCTGGGCCGCCCGTGCCTCCCGCTTCCGCCCTCTCTATAGCCGCCCGCGCCAAGCCCCAGCCTGACACCCGCCGCGCCCCACTGCACACCCGCCTCACGGGAGCCGGAAAACACAGAGATGTGCACCTCGAGTACCTAGGGTAGCAGAGATCAACCCTAGAACCATCCAACGGGGAGACCTGAGCAAATACAGGGGCTCGGTGGGGCAGCCCCGACTACTCACTGCAGCCCCTGATCCACACCGCGCCTGCCTCCGGGGCGGACGCTGACATGGAAACATGCATACGGTGAACCTGGGGCAGGAGAGGCCGCCCCCAGGCCAGGCCGATGTGGAGATGGGAGCAAACTGATCGGTTGATCAGAGGCAGTCCGCTCCCCACGACGTCCCTGTCCTCTGAAGTCACCTCACCATCATCCCAGGACCTGGCTGACTAGGAGACTTATATCCCGGAAACCTGGGGGTAGCAGAGGCCGCCCTGAGGCCTGGAGAGGGCGAGATGGGAGGAAAATGACCAAGCCGCCGAGGCATCCCCGTTTGCTGCTATGCCGCCTCCGCCTCTGCTGCCGACCTCTTCCCCTGACCTCACCACGCCCGCTCCCAGGAGCAGGGTGACTTTAAAGGTTTGAGTCCGGTGAACTTGGGGGAGCGGATGCCACCTCCAGGCAAGGCAGCTAGGGACATGGGAGAATATCCTCTAGCTCGACAGTGGCGCCCTATTCCCCAGTCGCTTCCGTCAAACCCCTTCCCCAGAACACCCATGTCTAGATTGTGTGTCGGTCTGACTACCAGCCTGCCTGCCTATATATTTGAGAATGGGAGGGGCTAGTCTACGTGTGTGACTGTCGTTTTACCTAACGGAGGAGCAGCCGACGAGTAGGTCTCTCTATTTGCCTGCCTAACTATCTATCTATCTATCTATCTGTCTATCTATCTATCTATCTATCTATCTGTTTCTATCTATCTATCAAGTGGAGTCATAGCAGGAGCCAAGTGTGACTTTTTACTTGTGTGTCTGTTGGAGGAGGAGGTTAGTTTGTCTATCTACCTATCTACCTATTGGAAGAGAAGGAGGAGGCGTGTGTGTGTGTGTTTGTGCATGTCTGTCTGTCTATGTTTCTGTCTCCCTCTATAATGGATGAGGAGGAGGAGGTTAGGATAGATGGCTGTGTCTAAATGGAGGAAGACGCAAGCGTGTCTGACTGTCTATTTATTTGTCTCTCTGTCTGTCTAATGGAGGAAGCCTCTCAGTATTCGACTCACCTGGAAGGATGTCAATTGCCACCCTGAAGCAACAGAGGGTGCCCCCATTGCAGTCTGAGGGGGACAATGGATGGGAACCCACAGGCTTGCCAGGGCAGACCGTGCCTCCCGCTTCTGCTCTTTCTATAGCCGCCCGCGCCAAGCCCCAGCCCGGCACCCGCCGCGCCCCACCGCACACCCGCTTCACGGGAGCCGGAAAACACAGAGATGTGCACCTCGAGTACCTAGGTAGGGTAGCCGAAACCAACCCTAGGACCGGCCAAGGGGGAGATCGGAGCAAATACAGGGGCTCGGTGGGGCAGACCCGCCTCCTCACTGCAGCCCCTAATCACACCGGGACTGCCTGCGGGGCGCAGGCTCACATGGAAACATGGATACTGTGAACCCGGGGCAGGAGAGCCCGCCCCCCGGACAGGCCCTTGTGGAGATGGGAGCAAACTGATCGGCTCACCCGATGTAGTCCGCTCCCCTCAACGTGCCTGTACCCAGAGATCACCTCAGCTGCCTCCCAGGACCTGGCAGACAGGGAGAATTAAATCCCGCACACCTGGTGTAGCAGAGGCCACCCCGAGGCCAGGAGAGGGGGAGATGGTAGGAAAATGACCGACTCGCCGATGCATCCCCCTTAGCTGCTGAGCCGCCTCCATATCTGCCGATGACCTCTTCCCCTAGCCTTCCCATGCCTGCTCCCAGGAGCAGGCTAAGTTCAAAGGCTTGAGCCCAACGAATTTGGGGGAGCGGAGGCCGCCCTCAGGCAAGGCAGCTAGGGACAGGGGATATAATCCTATTACTCGCCAGTGGCACAACTCTCCCTGGACAACGCTTCTTAACCCGGTCCACAGAACGCACCCCACCTCTAGTGTGTCAGTCTGTCTGACTGCCTGCTTGACTGCCTGCCTATTGGAGGATGGGAGAGGCAAGCCTTTGTGTGTGCCCGTCTGTTTATCTAACGGAGGAGGAGGAGAAGACTAGTATGTCTCTCTGCCTGCCTATCTAACTCTCTATCTATAGATCTATTTGTCTACCTAACTATCTATCTATCTAAAGGAGGCAAACCTGTAGGCTAGTGTGCCGTTTTATTTGTCTGTGTATTGGAGGATTAGGTTAGTGTGTCTATCTACATAAATACCAATTTGAAGAACAGGAGGATGCTACCGTGTATGTGTGTGTGTGTGTGTGTGTGTGTGTGTGTGTGTGTGTGTGTGAGTGCGGGTCTGTGTATCAATGTACCTGAAAGTAAAGTGGGGGGATTCTACTGTATCTGTCTCTCAGTCAATGTGTGCATGTAACGGGAGGAGGAGTAAGCTAGTATGTCTGTCTCTCTGTCTATGTATCACATATGTATATATGTACGTTTATCTAGTCGAGAAGAAGGAGGCTACAGTGTCTATCTGTCTGTCGGTCAGAGGAAGAGAAGACTAGTGTGTATGTCGGTCTGTGGGTCTATGATTGTGTCTGTATTATTATCTAATGGAGAAGAAGAAGGATTCCAAAGTGTCTGGCAATCAGTCTGTCTCTCTACAGGAGAACATAGAGGCTAGTGTGTGTATCAGTCAATCTCAGTGACTATCTATCTAAAGGAGGAGGAGGAAGAGTCTATTACGTTTCTCTATCTATTATCTAATGGAGGAGGAGATTAGTGTGTCTCACTACCTAATTAATTGAGGAGAAGTAGGACGCCAGTGTGTGCATGTGTGTGTCTGTGGGTGTCTGCGTATGTATGTATGTGTCTCCCTCTATAATGCATGAGGAAGAGGAGGTTAGGATATATGGCTGTTTCTAAATGGAGGAAGAGGCTAGTGTGTCTGTCTGTCTATTTATTTGTCTCTCTGTGTGTCTAATGGAGGAAGAATCCCAGTATTCGTGCCACCTGGGGGGATGGCAATTGCCACCCTGAAGCAGCAGGGGGCGCCCCAACTACAGGCTGAGGGGAACACTGGCTAGAAACCCACAGGCTTGCCTGGGCAGCCCATGCCTCCCACTTCTGCCCTCTCTGTTTCCGCCACCGCCCCGCCCCAGTCCCGCCCCCGCCCCGCCCACAGGCCACCCCTGCCCGCCTCCCGGGAGCCGGGAAACGCAAAGATGTGCACCTCGTGTACCTAGGGTAGCAGAGATCAACCCTAGAACCGGCCAAGGGGGAGATCTGAGCAAATACAGGGGCTCGGTGGGGCAGCCCCGACTACTCACTGCAGCCCCTGATCGCACCGCGCCTGCCTCCGGGGCGGACGCTGACATGGAAACATGCATACGGTGAACCTGGGGCAGGACAGGCCGCCCCCAGGCCAGGCCGTTGTGGAGATGGGAGCAAACTGATCGGCTGATCAGAGGCAGTCCGCTCCCCACGACGTCCCTGTCCTCTGAAGTCACCTCAGCAGCATCCCAGGACCTGGCTGACCAGGAGAACTAAATCCCGGAAACCTGGGTTAGCAGAGGCCGCCCCGAGGGCAGACGAGGTGGAGTTGGGAGGAAAATGACCAAGCCGCCGAGGCATCCCCGTTTGCTGCTGTGCCGCCTCCACCTCTGCTGCCGACCTCTTCCCCTGAGCTCACCACGCCCGCTCCCAGCAGCAGGGAGACTTCAAAGGTTTGAGTCCGGTGAACTTGGGGGAGCGGATGCCAACCCCAGGCAAGGCAGCTAGGGACATGGAAAAATATCCTCTGGCTCGCCAGTGGCACCCTATTCCCCGGTCGCCGCCGTCCGACCCCTTCCCCATACCGCATATCTCTACTTTGTCTGTCTGTCTGACTACCTGCCTGAATGCCTATATATTCGGGAATGGAAGAGGCTAGTCTACGTGTCTGTCTCTCGTTTTACCTAACGGAGGAGGAGCCGACGAGTATGTTTCTCTATTTGCCTGTCTGTCTGTCTGTCTGTCTGTCTGTCTGTCTGTCTGTCTATCTATCTATCTATCTATCTATCTATCTATCTATCTATCTATCTATCTATCTATCTATCTATCTATCCAACTAGTGGAGGCATAGCCGAAGCCACGTGTGACTTTTTACCTGTGTGACTGTTGGAGGAGGAGGTTAGTTTGTATATCAACCTATCTACCTATTGGAGGAAGAGAAGGAGGCTAGTGTGTGTGTGTTTGTGTGTGTGTGTGTGTGTGTGTGTGTGTGTGTGTGTCTATGTATTTGTCTCTCTGTCTTTCTAATGGAGGATGGCTCTCAGTATTTGACTCACCTGGAGGGATGGCAATTGCCACCCTGTAGCAGCAGAGGGCGGCCCCATTGCAGGCTGAGGGGGACACTGGATGGAAATCCACAGGCTTGCCTGGGCCGCCCGTGCCTCCCGCTTCCGCCCTCTCTATAGCCGCCCGCGCCAAGCCCCAGCCTGACACCCGCCGCGCCCCACTGCACACCCGCCTCACGGGAGCCGGAAAACACAGAGATGTGCACCTCGAGTACCTAGGGTAGCAGAGATCAACCCTAGAACCATCCAACGGGGAGACCTGAGCAAATACAGGGGCTCGGTGGGGCAGCCCCGACTACTCACTGCAGCCCCTGATCCACACCGCGCCTGCCTCCGGGGCGGACGCTGACATGGAAACATGCATACGGTGAACCTGGGGCAGGAGAGGCCGCCCCCAGGCCAGGCCGATGTGGAGATGGGAGCAAACTGATCGGTTGATCAGAGGCAGTCCGCTCCCCACGACGTCCCTGTCCTCTGAAGTCACCTCACCATCATCCCAGGACCTGGCTGACTAGGAGACTTATATCCCGGAAACCTGGGGGTAGCAGAGGCCGCCCTGAGGCCTGGAGAGGGCGAGATGGGAGGAAAATGACCAAGCCGCCGAGGCATCCCCGTTTGCTGCTATGCCGCCTCCGCCTCTGCTGCCGACCTCTTCCCCTGACCTCACCACGCCCGCTCCCAGGAGCAGGGTGACTTTAAAGGTTTGAGTCCGGTGAACTTGGGGGAGCGGATGCCACCTCCAGGCAAGGCAGCTAGGGACATGGGAGAATATCCTCTAGCTCGACAGTGGCGCCCTATTCCCCAGTCGCTTCCGTCAAACCCCTTCCCCAGAACACCCATGTCTAGATTGTGTGTCGGTCTGACTACCAGCCTGCCTGCCTATATATTTGAGAATGGGAGGGGCTAGTCTACGTGTGTGACTGTCGTTTTACCTAACGGAGGAGCAGCCGACGAGTAGGTCTCTCTATTTGCCTGCCTAACTATCTATCTATCTATCTATCTGTCTATCTATCTATCTATCTGTTTCTATCTATCTATCAAGTGGAGTCATAGCAGGAGCCAAGTGTGACTTTTTACTTGTGTGTCTGTTGGAGGAGGAGGTTAGTTTGTCTATCTACCTATCTACCTATTGGAAGAGAAGGAGGAGGCGTGTGTGTGTGTGTTTGTGCATGTCTGTCTGTCTATGTTTCTGTCTCCCTCTATAATGGATGAGGAGGAGGAGGTTAGGATAGATGGCTGTGTCTAAATGGAGGAAGACGCAAGCGTGTCTGACTGTCTATTTATTTGTCTCTCTGTCTGTCTAATGGAGGAAGCCTCTCAGTATTCGACTCACCTGGAAGGATGTCAATTGCCACCCTGAAGCAACAGAGGGTGCCCCCATTGCAGTCTGAGGGGGACAATGGATGGGAACCCACAGGCTTGCCAGGGCAGACCGTGCCTCCCGCTTCTGCTCTTTCTATAGCCGCCCGCGCCAAGCCCCAGCCCGGCACCCGCCGCGCCCCACCGCACACCCGCTTCACGGGAGCCGGAAAACACAGAGATGTGCACCTCGAGTACCTAGGTAGGGTAGCCGAAACCAACCCTAGGACCGGCCAAGGGGGAGATCGGAGCAAATACAGGGGCTCGGTGGGGCAGACCCGCCTCCTCACTGCAGCCCCTAATCACACTGGGACTGCCTGCGGGGCGCAGGCTCACATGGAAACATGGATACTGTGAACCCGGGGCAGGAGAGCCCGCCCCCCGGACAGGCCCTTGTGGAGATGGGAGCAAACTGATCGGCTCACCCGATGTAGTCCGCTCCCCTCAACGTGCCTGTACCCAGAGATCACCTCAGCTGCCTCCCAGGACCTGGCAGACAGGGAGAATTAAATCCCGCACACCTGGTGTAGCAGAGGCCACCCCGAGGCCAGGAGAGGGGGAGATGGTAGGAAAATGACCGACTCGCCGATGCATCCCCCTTAGCTGCTGAGCCGCCTCCATATCTGCCGATGACCTCTTCCCCTAGCCTTCCCATGCCTGCTCCCAGGAGCAGGCTAAGTTCAAAGGCTTGAGCCCAACGAATTTGGGGGAGCGGAGGCCGCCCTCAGGCAAGGCAGCTAGGGACAGGGGATATAATCCTATTACTCGCCAGTGGCACAACTCTCCCTGGACAACGCTTCTTAACCCGGTCCACAGAACGCACCCCACCTCTAGTGTGTCAGTCTGTCTGACTGCCTGCTTGACTGCCTGCCTATTGGAGGATGGGAGAGGCAAGCCTTTGTGTGTGCCCGTCTGTTTATCTAACGGAGGAGGAGGAGAAGACTAGTATGTCTCTCTGCCTGCCTATCTAACTCTCTATCTATAGATCTATTTATCTACCTAACTATCTATCTATCTAAAGGAGGCAAACCTGTAGGCTAGTGTGCCGTTTTATTTGTCTGTGTATTGGAGGATTAGGTTAGTGTGTCTATCTACATAAATACCAATTTGAAGAACAGGAGGATGCTACCGTGTATGTGTGTGTGTGTGTGTGTGTGTGTGTGTGTGTGTGTGTGTGTGAGTGCGGGTCTGTGTATCAATGTACCTGAAAGTAAAGTGGGGGGATTCTACTGTATCTGTCTCTCAGTCAATGTGTGCATCTAACGGGAGGAGGAGTAAGCTAGTATGTCTGTCTCTCTGTCTATGTATCACATATGTATATATGTACGTTTATCTAGTCGAGAAGAAGGAGGCTACAGTGTCTATCTGTCTGTCGGTCAGAGGAAGAGAAGACTAGTGTGTATGTCGGTCTGTGGGTCTATGATTGTGTCTGTATTATTATCTAATGGAGAAGAAGACGGATTCCAAAGTGTCTGGCAATCAGTCTGTCTCTCTACAGGAGAACATAGAGGCTAGTGTGTGTATCAGTCAATCTCAGTGACTATCTATCTAAAGGAGGAGGAGGAAGAGTCTATTACGTTTCTCTATCTATTATCTAATGGAGGAGGAGATTAGTGTGTCTCACTACCTAATTAATTGAGGAGAAGTAGGACGCCAGTGTGTGCATGTGTGTGTCTGTGGGTGTCTGCGTATGTATGTATGTGTCTCCCTCTATAATGCATGAGGAAGAGGAGGTTAGGATATATGGCTGTTTCTAAATGGAGGAAGAGGCTAGTGTGTCTGTCTGTCTATTTATTTGTCTCTCTGTGTGTCTAATGGAGGAAGAATCCCAGTATTCGTGCCACCTGGGGGGATGGCAATTGCCACCCTGAAGCAGCAGGGGGCGCCCCAACTACAGGCTGAGGGGAACACTGGCTAGAAACCCACAGGCTTGCCTGGGCAGCCCATGCCTCCCACTTCTGCCCTCTCTGTTTCCGCCACCGCCCCGCCCCAGTCCCGCCCCCGCCCCGCCCACAGGCCACCCCTGCCCGCCTCCCGGGAGCCGGGAAACGCAAAGATGTGCACCTCGTGTACCTAGGGTAGCAGAGATCAACCCTAGAACCGGCCAAGGGGGAGATCTGAGCAAATACAGGGGCTCGGTGGGGCAGCCCCGACTACTCACTGCAGCCCCTGATCGCACCGCGCCTGCCTCCGGGGCGGACGCTGACATGGAAACATGCATACGGTGAACCTGGGGCAGGACAGGCCGCCCCCAGGCCAGGCCGTTGTGGAGATGGGAGCAAACTGATGGGCTGATCAGAGGCAGTCCGCTCCCCACGACGTCCCTGTCCTCTGAAGTCACCTCAGCAGCATCCCAGGACCTGGCTGACCAGGAGAACTAAATCCCGGAAACCTGGGTTAGCAGAGGCCGCCCCGAGGGCAGACGAGGTGGAGTTGGGAGGAAAATGACCAAGCCGCCGAGGCATCCCCGTTTGCTGCTGTGCCGCCTCCACCTCTGCTGCCGACCTCTTCCCCTGAGCTCACCACGCCCGCTCCCAGCAGCAGGGAGACTTCAAAGGTTTGAGTCCGGTGAACTTGGGGGAGCGGATGCCAACCCCAGGCAAGGCAGCTAGGGACATGGAAAAATATCCTCTGGCTCGCCAGTGGCACCCTATTCCCCGGTCGCCGCCGTCCGACCCCTTCCCCATACCGCATATCTCTACTTTGTCTGTCTGTCTGACTACCTGCCTGAATGCCTATATATTCGAGAATGGAAGAGGCTAGTCTACGTGTCTGTCTCTCGTTTTACCTAACGGAGGAGGAGCCGACGAGTATGTTTCTCTATTTGCCTGTCTGTCTGTCTGTCTGTCTGTCTGTCTGTCTGTCTGTCTATCTATCTATCTATCTATCTATCTATCTATCTATCTATCTATCTATCCAACTAGTGGAGGCATAGCCGAAGCCACGTGTGACTTTTTACCTGTGTGACTGTTGGAGGAGGAGGTTAGTTTGTATATCAACCTATCTACCTATTGGAGGAAGAGAAGGAGGCTAGTGTGTGTGTGTTTGTGTGTGTGTGTGTGTGTGTGTGTGTGTTTGTGTGTGTGTGTGTCTATGTATTTGTCTCTCTGTCTTTCTAATGGAGGATGGCTCTCAGTATTTGACTCACCTGGAGGGATGGCAATTGCCACCCTGTAGCAGCAGAGGGCGGCCCCATTGCAGGCTGAGGGGGACACTGGATGGAAATCCACAGGCTTGCCTGGGCCGCCCGTGCCTCCCGCGCCAAGCCCCAGCCTGACACCCGCCGCGCCCCACTGCACACCCGCCTCACGGGAGCCGGAAAACACAGAGATGTGCACCTCGAGTACCTAGGGTAGCAGAGATCAACCCTAGAACCATCCAACGGGGAGACCTGAGCAAATACAGGGGCTCGGTGGGGCAGCCCCGACTACTCACTGCAGCCCCTGATCCATACCGCGCCTGCCTCCGGGGCGGACGCTGACATGGAAACATGCATACGGTGAACCTGGGGCAGGAGAGGCCGCCCCCAGGCCAGGCCGATGTGGAGATGGGAGCAAACTGATCGGTTGATCAGAGGCAGTCCGCTCCCCACGACGTCCCTGTCCTCTGAAGTCACCTCACCATCATCCCAGGACCTGGCTGACTAGGAGACTTATATCCCGGAAACCTGGGGGTAGCAGAGGCCGCCCTGAGGCCTGGAGAGGGCGAGATGGGAGGAAAATGACCAAGCCGCCGAGGCATCCCCGTTTGCTGCTATGCCGCCTCCGCCTCTGCTGCCGACCTCTTCCCCTGACCTCACCACGCCCGCTCCCAGGAGCAGGGTGACTTTAAAGGTTTGAGTCCGGTGAACTTGGGGGAGCGGATGCCACCTCCAGGCAAGGCAGCTAGGGACATGGGAGAATATCCTCTAGCTCGACAGTGGCGCCCTATTCCCCAGTCGCTTCCGTCAAACCCCTTCCCCAGAACACCCATGTCTAGATTGTGTGTCGGTCTGACTACCAGCCTGCCTGCCTATATATTTGAGAATGGGAGGGGCTAGTCTACGTGTGTGACTGTCGTTTTACCTAACGGAGGAGCAGCCGACGAGTAGGTCTCTCTATTTGCCTGCCTAACTATCTATCTATCTATCTATCTGTCTATCTATCTATCTATCTATGTTTCTATCTATCTATCAAGTGGAGTCATAGCAGGAGCCAAGTGTGACTTTTTACTTGTGTGTCTGTTGGAGGAGGAGGTTAGTTTGTCTATCTACCTATCTACCTATTGGAAGAGAAGGAGGAGGCGTGTGTGTGTGTGTTTGTGCATGTCTGTCTGTCTATGTTTCTGTCTCCCTCTATAATGGATGAGGAGGAGGAGGTTAGGATAGATGGCTGTGTCTAAATGGAGGAAGACGCTAGTGTGTCTGACTGTCTATTTATTTGTCTCTCTGTCTGTCTAATGGAGGAAGCCTCTCAGTATTCGACTCACCTGGAAGGATGTCAATTGCCACCCTGAAGCAACAGAGGGTGCCCCCATTGCAGTCTGAGGGGGACAATGGATGGGAACCCACAGGCTTGCCAGGGCAGACCGTGCCTCCCGCTTCTGCTCTTTCTATAGCCGCCCGCGCCAAGCCCCAGCCCGGCACCCGCCGCGCCCCACCGCACACCCGCTTCACGGGAGCCAGAAAACACAGAGATGTGCACCTCGAGTACCTAGGTAGGGTAGCCGAAACCAACCCTAGGACCGGCCAAGGGGGAGATCGGAGCAAATACAGGGGCTCGGTGGGGCAGACCCGCCTCCTCACTGCAGCCCCTAATCACACCGGGACTGCCTGCGGGGCGCAGGCTCACATGGAAACATGGATACTGTGAACCCGGGGCAGGAGAGCCCGCCCCCCGGACAGGCCCTTGTGGAGATGGGAGCAAACTGATCGGCTCACCCGATGTAGTCCGCTCCCCTCAACGTGCCTGTACCCAGAGATCACCTCAGCTGCCTCCCAGGACCTGGCAGACAGGGAGAATTAAATCCCGCACACCTGGTGTAGCAGAGGCCACCCCGAGGCCAGGAGAGGGGGAGATGGTAGGAAAATGACCGACTCGCCGATGCATCCCCCTTAGCTGCTGAGCCGCCTCCATATCTGCCGATGACCTCTTCCCCTAGCCTTCCCATGCCTGCTCCCAGGAGCAGGCTAAGTTCAAAGGCTTGAGCCCAACGAATTTGGGGGAGCGGAGGCCGCCCTCAGGCAAGGCAGCTAGGGACAGGGGATATAATCCTATTACTCGCCAGTGGCACAACTCTCCCTGGACAACGCTTCTTAACCCGGTCCACAGAACGCACCCCACCTCTAGTGTGTCAGTCTGTCTGACTGCCTGCTTGACTGCCTGCCTATTGGAGGATGGGAGAGGCAAGCCTTTGTGTGTGCCCGTCTGTTTATCTAACGGAGGAGGAGGAGACTAGTATGTCTCTCTGCCTGCCTATCTAACTCTCTATCTATAGATCTATTTATCTACCTAACTATCTATCTATCTAAAGGAGGCAAACCTGTAGGCTAGTGTGCCGTTTTATTTGTCTGTGTATTGGAGGATTAGGTTAGTGTGTCTATCTACATAAATACCAATTTGAAGAACAGGAGGATGCTACCGTGTATGTGTGTGTGTGTGTGTGTGTGTGTGTGTGTGTGTGTGTGTGTGAGTGCGGGTCTGTGTATCAATGTACCTGAAAGTAAAGTGGGGGGATTCTACTGTATCTGTCTCTCAGTCAATGTGTGCATCTAACGGGAGGAGGAGTAAGCTAGTATGTCTGTCTCTCTGTCTATGTATCACATATGTATATATGTACGTTTATCTAGTCGAGAAGAAGGAGGCTACAGTGTCTATCTGTCTGTCGGTCAGAGGAAGAGAAGACTAGTGTGTATGTCGGTCTGTGGGTCTATGATTGTGTCTGTATTATTATCTAATGGAGAAGAAGAAGGATTCCAAAGTGTCTGGCAATCAGTCTGTCTCTCTACAGGAGAACATAGAGGCTAGTGTGTGTATCAGTCAATCTCAGTGACTATCTATCTAAAGGAGGAGGAGGAAGAGTCTATTACGTTTCTCTATCTATTATCTAATGGAGGAGGAGATTAGTGTGTCTCACTACCTAATTAATTGAGGAGAAGTAGGACGCCAGTGTGTGCATGTGTGTGTCTGTGGGTGTCTGCGTATGTATGTATGTGTCTCCCTCTATAATGCATGAGGAAGAGGAGGTTAGGATATATGGCTGTTTCTAAATGGAGGAAGAGGCTAGTGTGTCTGTCTGTCTATTTATTTGTCTCTCTGTGTGTCTAATGGAGGAAGAATCCCAGTATTCGTGCCACCTGGGGGGATGGCAATTGCCACCCTGAAGCAGCAGGGGGCGCCCCAACTACAGGCTGAGGGGAACACTGGCTAGAAACCCACAGGCTTGCCTGGGCAGCCCATGCCTCCCACTTCTGCCCTCTCTGTTTCCGCCACCGCCCCGCCCCAGTCCCGCCCCCGCCCCGCCCACAGGCCACCCCTGCCCGCCTCCCGGGAGCCGGGAAACGCAAAGATGTGCACCTCGTGTACCTAGGGTAGCAGAGATCAACCCTAGAACCGGCCAAGGGGGAGATCTGAGCAAATACAGGGGCTCGGTGGGGCAGCCCCGACTACTCACTGCAGCCCCTGATCGCACCGCGCCTGCCTCCGGGGCGGACGCTGACATGGAAACATGCATACGGTGAACCTGGGGCAGGACAGGCCGCCCCCAGGCCAGGCCGTTGTGGAGATGGGAGCAAACTGATCGGCTGATCAGAGGCAGTCCGCTCCCCACGACGTCCCTGTCCTCTGAAGTCACCTCAGCAGCATCCCAGGACCTGGCTGACCAGGAGAACTAAATCCCGGAAACCTGGGTTAGCAGAGGCCGCCCCGAGGGCAGACGAGGTGGAGTTGGGAGGAAAATGACCAAGCCGCCGAGGCATCCCCGTTTGCTGCTGTGCCGCCTCCACCTCTGCTGCCGACCTCTTCCCCTGAGCTCACCACGCCCGCTCCCAGCAGCAGGGAGACTTCAAAGGTTTGAGTCCGGTGAACTTGGGGGAGCGGATGCCAACCCCAGGCAAGGCAGCTAGGGACATGGAAAAATATCCTCTGGCTCGCCAGTGGCACCCTATTCCCCGGTCGCCGCCGTCCGACCCCTTCCCCATACCGCATATCTCTACTTTGTCTGTCTGTCTGACTACCTGCCTGAATGCCTATATATTCGAGAATGGAAGAGGCTAGTCTACGTGTCTGTCTCTCGTTTTACCTAACGGAGGAGGAGCCGACGAGTATGTTTCTCTATTTGCCTGTCTGTCTGTCTGTCTGTCTGTCTGTCTGTCTGTCTGTCTGTCTATCTATCTATCTATCTATCTATCTATCTATCTATCTATCTATCTATCCAACTAGTGGAGGCATAGCCGAAGCCACGTGTGACTTTTTACTTGTGTGACTGTTGGAGGAGGAGGTTAGTTTGTATATCAACCTATCTACCTATTGGAGGAAGAGAAGGAGGCTAGTGTGTGTGTGTTTGTGTGTGTGTGTGTGTGTGTGTGTGTGTGTGTGTGTGTGTCTATGTATTTGTCTCTCTGTCTTTCTAATGGAGGATGGCTCTCAGTATTTGACTCACCTGGAGGGATGGCAATTGCCACCCTGTAGCAGCAGAGGGCGGCCCCATTGCAGGCTGAGGGGGACACTGGATGGAAATCCACAGGCTTGCCTGGGCCGCCCGTGCCTCCCGCGCCAAGCCCCAGCCTGACACCCGCCGCGCCCCACTGCACACCCGCCTCACGGGAGCCGGAAAACACAGAGATGTGCACCTCGAGTACCTAGGGTAGCAGAGATCAACCCTAGAACCATCCAACGGGGAGACCTGAGCAAATACAGGGGCTCGGTGGGGCAGCCCCGACTACTCACTGCAGCCCCTGATCCATACCGCGCCTGCCTCCGGGGCGGACGCTGACATGGAAACATGCATACGGTGAACCTGGGGCAGGAGAGGCCGCCCCCAGGCCAGGCCGATGTGGAGATGGGAGCAAACTGATCGGTTGATCAGAGGCAGTCCGCTCCCCACGACGTCCCTGTCCTCTGAAGTCACCTCACCATCATCCCAGGACCTGGCTGACTAGGAGACTTATATCCCGGAAACCTGGGGGTAGCAGAGGCCGCCCTGAGGCCTGGAGAGGGCGAGATGGGAGGAAAATGACCAAGCCGCCGAGGCATCCCCGTTTGCTGCTATGCCGCCTCCGCCTCTGCTGCCGACCTCTTCCCCTGACCTCACCACGCCCGCTCCCAGGAGCAGGGTGACTTTAAAGGTTTGAGTCCGGTGAACTTGGGGGAGTGGATGCCACCTCCAGGCAAGGCAGCTAGGGACATGGGAGAATATCCTCTAGCTCGACAGTGGCGCCCTATTCCCCAGTCGCTTCCGTCAAACCCCTTCCCCAGAACACCCATGTCTAGATTGTGTGTCGGTCTGACTACCAGCCTGCCTGCCTATATATTTGAGAATGGGAGGGGCTAGTCTACGTGTGTGACTGTCGTTTTACCTAACGGAGGAGCAGCCGACGAGTAGGTCTCTCTATTTGCCTGCCTAACTATCTATCTATCTATCTATCTGTCTATCTATCTATCTATCTATGTTTCTATCTATCTATCAAGTGGAGTCATAGCAGGAGCCAAGTGTGACTTTTTACTTGTGTGTCTGTTGGAGGAGGAGGTTAGTTTGTCTATCTACCTATCTACCTATTGGAAGAGAAGGAGGAGGCGTGTGTGTGTGTGTTTGTGCATGTCTGTCTGTCTATGTTTCTGTCTCCCTCTATAATGGATGAGGAGGAGGAGGTTAGGATAGATGGCTGTGTCTAAATGGAGGAAGACGCAAGCGTGTCTGACTGTCTATTTATTTGTCTCTCTGTCTGTCTAATGGAGGAAGCCTCTCAGTATTCGACTCACCTGGAAGGATGTCAATTGCCACCCTGAAGCAACAGAGGGTGCCCCCATTGCAGTCTGAGGGGGACAATGGATGGGAACCCACAGGCTTGCCAGGGCAGACCGTGCCTCCCGCTTCTGCTCTTTCTATAGCCGCCCGCGCCAAGCCCCAGCCCGGCACCCGCCGCGCCCCACCGCACACCCGCTTCACGGGAGCCGGAAAACACAGAGATGTGCACCTCGAGTACCTAGGTAGGGTAGCCGAAACCAACCCTAGGACCGGCCAAGGGGGAGATCGGAGCAAATACAGGGGCTCGGTGGGGCAGACCCGCCTCCTCACTGCAGCCCCTAATCACACCGGGACTGCCTGCGGGGCGCAGGCTCACATGGAAACATGGATACTGTGAACCCGGGGCAGGAGAGCCCGCCCCCCGGACAGGCCCTTGTGGAGATGGGAGCAAACTGATCGGCTCACCCGATGTAGTCCGCTCCCCTCAACGTGCCTGTACCCAGAGATCACCTCAGCTGCCTCCCAGGACCTGGCAGACAGGGAGAATTAAATCCCGCACACCTGGTGTAGCAGAGGCCACCCCGAGGCCAGGAGAGGGGGAGATGGTAGGAAAATGACCGACTCGCCGATGCATCCCCGTTAGCTGCTGATCCGCCTCCATATCTGCCGATGACCTCTTCCCCTAGCCTTCCCATGCCTGCTCCCAGGAGCAGGCTAAGTTCAAAGGCTTGAGCCCAACGAATTTGGGGGAGCGGAGGCCGCCCTCAGGCAAGGCAGCTAGGGACAGGGGATATAATCCTATTACTCGCCAGTGGCACAACTCTCCCTGGACAACGCTTCTTAACCCGGTCCACAGAACGCACCCCACCTCTAGTGTGTCAGTCTGTCTGACTGCCTGCTTGACTGCCTGCCTATTGGAGGATGGGAGAGGCAAGCCTTTGTGTGTGCCCGTCTGTTTATCTAACGGAGGAGGAGGAGACTAGTATGTCTCTCTGCCTGCCTATCTAACTCTCTATCTATAGATCTATTTATCTACCTAACTATCTATCTATCTAAAGGAGGCAAACCTGTAGGCTAGTGTGCCGTTTTATTTGTCTGTGTATTGGAGGATTAGGTTAGTGTGTCTATCTACATAAATACCAATTTGAAGAACAGGAGGATGCTACCGTGTATGTGTGTGTGTGTGTGTGTGTGTGTGTGTGTGTGAGTGCGGGTCTGTGTATCAATGTACCTGAAAGTAAAGTGGGGGGATTCTACTGTATCTGTCTCTCAGTCAATGTGTGCATCTAACGGGAGGAGGAGTAAGCTAGTATGTCTGTCTCTCTGTCTATGTATCACATATGTATATATGTACGTTTATCTAGTCGAGAAGAAGGAGGCTACAGTGTCTATCTGTCTGTCGGTCAGAGGAAGAGAAGACTAGTGTGTATGTCGGTCTGTGGGTCTATGATTGTGTCTGTATTATTATCTAATGGAGAAGAAGAAGGATTCCAAAGTGTCTGGCAATCAGTCTGTCTCTCTACAGGAGAACATAGAGGCTAGTGTGTGTATCAGTCAATCTCAGTGACTATCTATCTAAAGGAGGAGGAGGAAGAGTCTATTACGTTTCTCTATCTATTATCTAATGGAGGAGGAGATTAGTGTGTCTCACTACCTAATTAATTGAGGAGAAGTAGGACGCCAGTGTGTGCATGTGTGTGTCTGTGGGTGTCTGCGTATGTATGTATGTGTCTCCCTCTATAATGCATGAGGAAGAGGAGGTTAGGATATATGGCTGTTTCTAAATGGAGGAAGAGGCTAGTGTGTCTGTCTGTCTATTTATTTGTCTCTCTGTGTGTCTAATGGAGGAAGAATCCCAGTATTCGTGCCACCTGGGGGGATGGCAATTGCCACCCTGAAGCAGCAGGGGGCGCCCCAACTACAGGCTGAGGGGAACACTGGCTAGAAACCCACAGGCTTGCCTGGGCAGCCCATGCCTCCCACTTCTGCCCTCTCTGTTTCCGCCACCGCCCCGCCCCAGTCCCGCCCCCGCCCCGCCCACAGGCCACCCCTGCCCGCCTCCCGGGAGCCGGGAAACGCAAAGATGTGCACCTCGTGTACCTAGGGTAGCAGAGATCAACCCTAGAACCGGCCAAGGGGGAGATCTGAGCAAATACAGGGGCTCGGTGGGGCAGCCCCGACTACTCACTGCAGCCCCTGATCGCACCGCGCCTGCCTCCGGGGCGGACGCTGACATGGAAACATGCATACGGTGAACCTGGGGCAGGACAGGCCGCCCCCAGGCCAGGCCGTTGTGGAGATGGGAGCAAACTGATCGGCTGATCAGAGGCAGTCCGCTCCCCACGACGTCCCTGTCCTCTGAAGTCACCTCAGCAGCATCCCAGGACCTGGCTGACCAGGAGAACTAAATCCCGGAAACCTGGGTTAGCAGAGGCCGCCCCGAGGGCAGACGAGGTGGAGTTGGGAGGAAAATGACCAAGCCGCCGAGGCATCCCCGTTTGCTGCTGTGCCGCCTCCACCTCTGCTGCCGACCTCTTCCCCTGAGCTCACCACGCCCGCTCCCAGCAGCAGGGAGACTTCAAAGGTTTGAGTCCGGTGAACTTGGGGGAGCGGATGCCAACCCCAGGCAAGGCAGCTAGGGACATGGAAAAATATCCTCTGGCTCGCCAGTGGCACCCTATTCCCCGGTCGCCGCCGTCCGACCCCTTCCCCATACCGCATATCTCTACTTTGTCTGTCTGTCTGACTACCTGCCTGAATGCCTATATATTCGAGAATGGAAGAGGCTAGTCTACGTGTCTGTCTCTCGTTTTACCTAACGGAGGAGGAGCCGACGAGTATGTTTCTCTATTTGCCTGTCTGTCTGTCTGTCTGTCTGTCTGTCTGTCTGTCTGTCTATCTATCTATCTATCTATCTATCTATCTATCTATCTATCTATCTATCCAACTAGTGGAGGCATAGCCGAAGCCACGTGTGACTTTTTACTTGTGTGACTGTTGGAGGAGGAGGTTAGTTTGTATATCAACCTATCTACCTATTGGAGGAAGAGAAGGAGGCTAGTGTGTGTGTGTTTGTGTGTGTGTGTGTGTGTGTGTGTGTGTGTGTGTGTGTGTCTATGTATTTGTCTCTCTGTCTTTCTAATGGAGGATGGCTCTCAGTATTTGACTCACCTGGAGGGATGGCAATTGCCACCCTGTAGCAGCAGAGGGCGGCCCCATTGCAGGCTGAGGGGGACACTGGATGGAAATCCACAGGCTTGCCTTGGCCGCCCGTGCCTCCCGCGCCAAGCCCCAGCCTGACACCCGCCGCGCCCCACTGCACACCCGCCTCACGGGAGCCGGAAAACACAGAGATGTGCACCTCGAGTACCTAGGGTAGCAGAGATCAACCCTAGAACCATCCAACGGGGAGACCTGAGCAAATACAGGGGCTCGGTGGGGCAGCCCCGACTACTCACTGCAGCCCCTGATCCATACCGCGCCTGCCTCCGGGGCGGACGCTGACATGGAAACATGCATACGGTGAACCTGGGGCAGGAGAGGCCGCCCCCAGGCCAGGCCGATGTGGAGATGGGAGCAAACTGATCGGTTGATCAGAGGCAGTCCGCTCCCCACGACGTCCCTGTCCTCTGAAGTCACCTCACCATCATCCCAGGACCTGGCTGACTAGGAGACTTATATCCCGGAAACCTGGGGGTAGCAGAGGCCGCCCTGAGGCCTGGAGAGGGCGAGATGGGAGGAAAATGACCAAGCCGCCGAGGCATCCCCGTTTGCTGCTATGCCGCCTCCGCCTCTGCTGCCGACCTCTTCCCCTGACCTCACCACGCCCGCTCCCAGGAGCAGGGTGACTTTAAAGGTTTGAGTCCGGTGAACTTGGGGGAGTGGATGCCACCTCCAGGCAAGGCAGCTAGGGACATGGGAGAATATCCTCTAGCTCGACAGTGGCGCCCTATTCCCCAGTCGCTTCCGTCAAACCCCTTCCCCAGAACACCCATGTCTAGATTGTGTGTCGGTCTGACTACCAGCCTGCCTGCCTATATATTTGAGAATGGGAGGGGCTAGTCTACGTGTGTGACTGTCGTTTTACCTAACGGAGGAGCAGCCGACGAGTAGGTCTCTCTATTTGCCTGCCTAACTATCTATCTATCTATCTATCTGTCTATCTATCTATCTATCTATGTTTCTATCTATCTATCAAGTGGAGTCATAGCAGGAGCCAAGTGTGACTTTTTACTTGTGTGTCTGTTGGAGGAGGAGGTTAGTTTGTCTATCTACCTATCTACCTATTGGAAGAGAAGGAGGAGGCGTGTGTGTGTGTGTTTGTGCATGTCTGTCTGTCTATGTTTCTGTCTCCCTCTATAATGGATGAGGAGGAGGAGGTTAGGATAGATGGCTGTGTCTAAATGGAGGAAGACGCTAGTGTGTCTGACTGTCTATTTATTTGTCTCTCTGTCTGTCTAATGGAGGAAGCCTCTCAGTATTCGACTCACCTGGAAGGATGTCAATTGCCACCCTGAAGCAACAGAGGGTGCCCCCATTGCAGTCTGAGGGGGACAATGGATGGGAACCCACAGGCTTGCCAGGGCAGACCGTGCCTCCCGCTTCTGCTCTTTCTATAGCCGCCCGCGCCAAGCCCCAGCCCGGCACCCGCCGCGCCCCACCGCACACCCGCTTCACGGGAGCCGGAAAACACAGAGATGTGCACCTCGAGTACCTAGGTAGGGTAGCCGAAACCAACCCTAGGACCGGCCAAGGGGGAGATCGGAGCAAATACAGGGGCTCGGTGGGGCAGACCCGCCTCCTCACTGCAGCCCCTAATCACACCGGGACTGCCTGCGGGGCGCAGGCTCACATGGAAACATGGATACTGTGAACCCGGGGCAGGAGAGCCCGCCCCCCGGACAGGCCCTTGTGGAGATGGGAGCAAACTGATCGGCTCACCCGATGTAGTCCGCTCCCCTCAACGTGCCTGTACCCAGAGATCACCTCAGCTGCCTCCCAGGACCTGGCAGACAGGGAGAATTAAATCCCGCACACCTGGTGTAGCAGAGGCCACCCCGAGGCCAGGAGAGGGGGAGATGGTAGGAAAATGACCGACTCGCCGATGCATCCCCGTTAGCTGCTGATCCGCCTCCATATCTGCCGATGACCTCTTCCCCTAGCCTTCCCATGCCTGCTCCCAGGAGCAGGCTAAGTTCAAAGGCTTGAGCCCAACGAATTTGGGGGAGCGGAGGCCGCCCTCAGGCAAGGCAGCTAGGGACAGGGGATATAATCCTATTACTCGCCAGTGGCACAACTCTCCCTGGACAACGCTTCTTAACCCGGTCCACAGAACGCACCCCACCTCTAGTGTGTCAGTCTGTCTGACTGCCTGCTTGACTGCCTGCCTATTGGAGGATGGGAGAGGCAAGCCTTTGTGTGTGCCCGTCTGTTTATCTAACGGAGGAGGAGGAGACTAGTATGTCTCTCTGCCTGCCTATCTAACTCTCTATCTATAGATCTATTTATCTACCTAACTATCTATCTATCTAAAGGAGGCAAACCTGTAGGCTAGTGTGCCGTTTTATTTGTCTGTGTATTGGAGGATTAGGTTAGTGTGTCTATCTACATAAATACCAATTTGAAGAACAGGAGGATGCTACCGTGTATGTGTGTGTGTGTGTGTGTGTGTGTGTGTGTGTGAGTGCGGGTCTGTGTATCAATGTACCTGAAAGTAAAGTGGGGGGATTCTACTGTATCTGTCTCTCAGTCAATGTGTGCATCTAACGGGAGGAGGAGTAAGCTAGTATGTCTGTCTCTCTGTCTATGTATCACATATGTATATATGTACGTTTATCTAGTCGAGAAGAAGGAGGCTACAGTGTCTATCTGTCTGTCGGTCAGAGGAAGAGAAGACTAGTGTGTATGTCGGTCTGTGGGTCTATGATTGTGTCTGTATTATTATCTAATGGAGAAGAAGAAGGATTCCAAAGTGTCTGGCAATCAGTCTGTCTCTCTACAGGAGAACATAGAGGCTAGTGTGTGTATCAGTCAATCTCAGTGACTATCTATCTAAAGGAGGAGGAGGAAGAGTCTATTACGTTTCTCTATCTATTATCTAATGGAGGAGGAGATTAGTGTGTCTCACTACCTAATTAATTGAGGAGAAGTAGGACGCCAGTGTGTGCATGTGTGTGTCTGTGGGTGTCTGCGTATGTATGTATGTGTCTCCCTCTATAATGCATGAGGAAGAGGAGGTTAGGATATATGGCTGTTTCTAAATGGAGGAAGAGGCTAGTGTGTCTGTCTGTCTATTTATTTGTCTCTCTGTGTGTCTAATGGAGGAAGAATCCCAGTATTCGTGCCACCTGGGGGGATGGCAATTGCCACCCTGAAGCAGCAGGGGGCGCCCCAACTACAGGCTGAGGGGAACACTGGCTAGAAACCCACAGGCTTGCCTGGGCAGCCCATGCCTCCCACTTCTGCCCTCTCTGTTTCCGCCACCGCCCCGCCCCAGTCCCGCCCCCGCCCCGCCCACAGGCCACCCCTGCCCGCCTCCCGGGAGCCGGGAAACGCAAAGATGTGCACCTCGTGTACCTAGGGTAGCAGAGATCAACCCTAGAACCGGCCAAGGGGGAGATCTGAGCAAATACAGGGGCTCGGTGGGGCAGCCCCGACTACTCACTGCAGCCCCTGATCGCACCGCGCCTGCCTCCGGGGCGGACGCTGACATGGAAACATGCATACGGTGAACCTGGGGCAGGACAGGCCGCCCCCAGGCCAGGCCGTTGTGGAGATGGGAGCAAACTGATGGGCTGATCAGAGGCAGTCCGCTCCCCACGACGTCCCTGTCCTCTGAAGTCACCTCAGCAGCATCCCAGGACCTGGCTGACCAGGAGAACTAAATCCCGGAAACCTGGGTTAGCAGAGGCCGCCCCGAGGGCAGACGAGGTGGAGTTGGGAGGAAAATGACCAAGCCGCCGAGGCATCCCCGTTTGCTGCTGTGCCGCCTCCACCTCTGCTGCCGACCTCTTCCCCTGAGCTCACCACGCCCGCTCCCAGCAGCAGGGAGACTTCAAAGGTTTGAGTCCGGTGAACTTGGGGGAGCGGATGCCAACCCCAGGCAAGGCAGCTAGGGACATGGAAAAATATCCTCTGGCTCGCCAGTGGCACCCTATTCCCCGGTCGCCGCCGTCCGACCCCTTCCCCATACCGCATATCTCTACTTTGTCTGTCTGTCTGACTACCTGCCTGAATGCCTATATATTCGAGAATGGAAGAGGCTAGTCTACGTGTCTGTCTCTCGTTTTACCTAACGGAGGAGGAGCCGACGAGTATGTTTCTCTATTTGCCTGTCTGTCTGTCTGTCTGTCTGTCTGTCTGTCTATCTATCTATCTATCTATCTATCTATCTATCTATCTATCCAACTAGTGGAGGCATAGCCGAAGCCACGTGTGACTTTTTACTTGTGTGACTGTTGGAGGAGGAGGTTAGTTTGTATATCAACCTATCTACCTATTGGAGGAAGAGAAGGAGGCTAGTGTGTGTGTGTTTGTGTGTGTGTGTGTGTGTGTGTGTGTGTGTCTATGTATTTGTCTCTCTGTCTTTCTAATGGAGGATGGCTCTCAGTATTTGACTCACCTGGAGGGATGGCAATTGCCACCCTGTAGCAGCAGAGGGCGGCCCCATTGCAGGCTGAGGGGGACACTGGATGGAAATCCACAGGCTTGCCTGGGCCGCCCGTGCCTCCCGCTTCCGCCCTCTCTATAGCCGCCCGCGCCAAGCCCCAGCCTGACACCCGCCGCGCCCCACTGCACACCCGCCTCACGGGAGCCGGAAAACACAGAGATGTGCACCTCGAGTACCTAGGGTAGCAGAGATCAACCCTAGAACCATCCAACGGGGAGACCTGAGCAAATACAGGGGCTCGGTGGGGCAGCCCCGACTACTCACTGCAGCCCCTGATCCACACCGCGCCTGCCTCCGGGGCGGACGCTGACATGGAAACATGCATACGGTGAACCTGGGGCAGGAGAGGCCGCCCCCAGGCCAGGCCGATGTGGAGATGGGAGCAAACTGATCGGTTGATCAGAGGCAGTCCGCTCCCCACGACGTCCCTGTCCTCTGAAGTCACCTCACCATCATCCCAGGACCTGGCTGACTAGGAGACTTATATCCCGGAAACCTGGGGGTAGCAGAGGCCGCCCTGAGGCCTGGAGAGGGCGAGATGGGAGGAAAATGACCAAGCCGCCGAGGCATCCCCGTTTGCTGCTATGCCGCCTCCGCCTCTGCTGCCGACCTCTTCCCCTGACCTCACCACGCCCGCTCCCAGCAGCAGGGTGACTTTAAAGGTTTGAGTCCGGTGAACTTGGGGGAGCGGATGCCACCTCCAGGCAAGGCAGCTAGGGACATGGGAGAATATCCTCTAGCTCGACAGTGGCGCCCTATTCCCCGGTCGCCGCCGTCCGACCCCTTCCCCATACCGCATATCTCTACTTTGTCTGTCTGTCTGACTACCTGCCTGAATGCCTATATATTCGAGAATGGAAGAGGCTAGTCTACGTGTCTGTCTCTCGTTTTACCTAACGGAGGAGGAGCCGACGAGTATGTTTCTCTATTTGCCTGTCTGTCTGTCTGTCTGTCTGTCTGTCTGTCTATCTATCTATCTATCTATCTATCTATCTATCTATCTATCTATCCAACTAGTGGAGGCATAGCCGAAGCCACGTGTGACTTTTTACTTGTGTGACTGTTGGAGGAGGAGGTTAGTTTGTATATCAACCTATCTACCTATTGGAGGAAGAGAAGGAGGCTAGTGTGTGTGTGTTTGTGTGTGTGTGTGTGTGTGTGTGTGTGTGTCTATGTATTTGTCTCTCTGTCTTTCTAATGGAGGATGGCTCTCAGTATTTGACTCACCTGGAGGGATGGCAATTGCCACCCTGTAGCAGCAGAGGGCGGCCCCATTGCAGGCTGAGGGGGACACTGGATGGAAATCCACAGGCTTGCCTGGGCCGCCCGTGCCTCCCGCTTCCGCCCTCTCTATAGCCGCCCGCGCCAAGCCCCAGCCTGACACCCGCCGCGCCCCACTGCACACCCGCCTCACGGGAGCCGGAAAACACAGAGATGTGCACCTCGAGTACCTAGGGTAGCAGAGATCAACCCTAGAACCATCCAACGGGGAGACCTGAGCAAATACAGGGGCTCGGTGGGGCAGCCCCGACTACTCACTGCAGCCCCTGATCCACACCGCGCCTGCCTCCGGGGCGGACGCTGACATGGAAACATGCATACGGTGAACCTGGGGCAGGAGAGGCCGCCCCCAGGCCAGGCCGATGTGGAGATGGGAGCAAACTGATCGGTTGATCAGAGGCAGTCCGCTCCCCACGACGTCCCTGTCCTCTGAAGTCACCTCACCATCATCCCAGGACCTGGCTGACTAGGAGACTTATATCCCGGAAACCTGGGGGTAGCAGAGGCCGCCCTGAGGCCTGGAGAGGGCGAGATGGGAGGAAAATGACCAAGCCGCCGAGGCATCCCCGTTTGCTGCTATGCCGCCTCCGCCTCTGCTGCCGACCTCTTCCCCTGACCTCACCACGCCCGCTCCCAGCAGCAGGGTGACTTTAAAGGTTTGAGTCCGGTGAACTTGGGGGAGCGGATGCCACCTCCAGGCAAGGCAGCTAGGGACATGGGAGAATATCCTCTAGCTCGACAGTGGCGCCCTATTCCCCAGTCGCTTCCGTCAAACCCCTTCCCCAGAACACCCATGTCTAGATTGTGTGTCGGTCTGACTACCAGCCTGCCTGCCTATATATTTGAGAATGGGAGGGGCTAGTCTACGTGTGTGACTGTCGTTTTACCTAACGGAGGAGCAGCCGACGAGTAGGTCTCTCTATTTGCCTGCCTATCTATCTATCTATCTATCTATCTGTCTATCTATCTATCTATCTGTCTATCTATCTATCTATCTATGTTTCTATCTATCTATCAAGTGGAGTCATAGCAGGAGCCAAGTGTGACTTTTTACTTGTGTGTCTGTTGGAGGAGGAGGTTAGTTTGTCTATCTACCTATCTACCTATTGGAAGAGAAGGAGGAGGCGTGTGTGTGTGTGTTTGTGCATGTCTGTCTGTCTATGTTTCTGTCTCCCTCTATAATGGATGAGGAGGAGGAGGTTAGGATAGATGGCTGTGTCTAAATGGAGGAAGACGCTAGTGTGTCTGACTGTCTATTTATTTGTCTCTCTGTCTGTCTAATGGAGGAAGCCTCTCAGTATTCGACTCACCTGGAAGGATGTCAATTGCCACCCTGAAGCAACAGAGGGTGCCCCCATTGCAGTCTGAGGGGGACAATGGATGGGAACCCACAGGCTTGCCAGGGCAGACCGTGCCTCCCGCTTCTGCTCTTTCTATAGCCGCCCGCGCCAAGCCCCAGCCCGGCACCCGCCGCGCCCCACCGCACACCCGCTTCACGGGAGCCGGAAAACACAGAGATGTGCACCTCGAGTACCTAGGTAGGGTAGCCGAAACCAACCCTAGGACCGGCCAAGGGGGAGATCGGAGCAAATACAGGGGCTCGGTGGGGCAGACCCGCCTCCTCACTGCAGCCCCTAATCACACCGGGACTGCCTGCGGGGCGCAGGCTCACATGGAAACATGGATACTGTGAACCCGGGGCAGGAGAGCCCGCCCCCCGGACAGGCCCTTGTGGAGATGGGAGCAAACTGATCGGCTCACCCGATGTAGTCCGCTCCCCTCAACGTGCCTGTACCCAGAGATCACCTCAGCTGCCTCCCAGGACCTGGCAGACAGGGAGAATTAAATCCCGCACACCTGGTGTAGCAGAGGCCACCCCGAGGCCAGGAGAGGGGGAGATGGTAGGAAAATGAC
Source organism: Vicugna pacos (assembly GCF_048564905.1). Lineage (NCBI taxonomy): Eukaryota > Metazoa > Chordata > Mammalia > Artiodactyla > Camelidae > Vicugna > Vicugna pacos. Next base: position 86,102,666 of record NC_132993.1, read on the forward strand.
CGACTCGCCGATGCATCCCCCTTAGCTGCTGATCCGCCTCCATATCTGCCGATGACCTCTTCCCCTAGCCTTCCCATGCCTGCTCCCAGGAGCAGGCTAAGTTCAAAGGCTTGAGCCCAACGAATTTGGGGGAGCGGAGGCCGCCCTCAGGCAAGGCAGCTAGGGACAGGGGATATAATCCTATTACTCGCCAGTGGCACAACTCTCCCTGGACAACGCTTCTTAACCCGGTCCACAGAACGCACCCCACCTCTAGTGTGTCAGTCTGTCTGACTGCCTGCTTGACTGCCTGCCTATTGGAGGATGGGAGAGGCAAGCCTTTGTGTGTGCCCGTCTGTTTATCTAACGGAGGAGGAGGAGACTAGTATGTCTCTCTGCCTGCCTATCTAACTCTCTATCTATAGATCTATTTATCTACCTAACTATCTATCTATCTAAAGGAGGCAAACCTGTAGGCTAGTGTGCCGTTTTATTTGTCTGTGTATTGGAGGATTAGGTTAGTGTGTCTATCTACATAAATACCAATTTGAAGAACAGGAGGATGCTACCGTGTATGTGTGTGTGTGTGTGTGTGTGTGTGTGTGTGTGTGTGTGTGTGTGTGTGAGTGCGGGTCTGTGTATCAATGTACCTGAAAGTAAAGTGGGGGGATTCTACTGTATCTGTCTCTCAGTCAATGTGTGCATCTAACGGGAGGAGGAGTAAGCTAGTATGTCTGTCTCTCTGTCTATGTATCACATATGTATATATGTACGTTTATCTAGTCGAGAAGAAGGAGGCTACAGTGTCTATCTGTCTGTCGGTCAGAGGAAGAGAAGACTAGTGTGTATGTCGGTCTGTGGGTCTATGATTGTGTCTGTATTATTATCTAATGGAGAAGAAGAAGGATTCCAAAGTGTCTGGCAATCAGTCTGTCTCTCTACAGGAGAACATAGAGGCTAGTGTGTGTATCAGTCAATCTCAGTGACTATCTATCTAAAGGAGGAGGAGGAAGAGTCTATTACGTTTCTCTATCTATTATCTAATGGAGGAGGAGATTAGTGTGTCTCACTACCTAATTAATTGAGGAGAAGTAGGACGCCAGTGTGTGCATGTGTGTGTCTGTGGGTGTCTGCGTATGTATGTATGTGTCTCCCTCTATAATGCATGAGGAAGAGGAGGTTAGGATATATGGCTGTTTCTAAATGGAGGAAGAGGCTAGTGTGTCTGTCTGTCTATTTATTTGTCTCTCTGTGTGTCTAATGGAGGAAGAATCCCAGTATTCGTGCCACCTGGGGGGATGGCAATTGCCACCCTGAAGCAGCAGGGGGCGCCCCAACTACAGGCTGAGGGGAACACTGGCTAGAAACCCACAGGCTTGCCTGGGCAGCCCATGCCTCCCACTTCTGCCCTCTCTGTTTCCGCCACCGCCCCGCCCCAGTCCCGCCCCCGCCCCGCCCACAGGCCACCCCTGCCCGCCTCCCGGGAGCCGGGAAACGCAAAGATGTGCACCTCGTGTACCTAGGGTAGCAGAGATCAACCCTAGAACCGGCCAAGGGGGAGATCTGAGCAAATACAGGGGCTCGGTGGGGCAGCCCCGACTACTCACTGCAGCCCCTGATCGCACCGCGCCTGCCTCCGGGGCGGACGCTGACATGGAAACATGCATACGGTGAACCTGGGGCAGGACAGGCCGCCCCCAGGCCAGGCCGTTGTGGAGATGGGAGCAAACTGATGGGCTGATCAGAGGCAGTCCGCTCCCCACGACGTCCCTGTCCTCTGAAGTCACCTCAGCAGCATCCCAGGACCTGGCTGACCAGGAGAACTAAATCCCGGAAACCTGGGTTAGCAGAGGCCGCCCCGAGGGCAGACGAGGTGGAGTTGGGAGGAAAATGACCAAGCCGCCGAGGCATCCCCGTTTGCTGCTGTGCCGCCTCCACCTCTGCTGCCGACCTCTTCCCCTGAGCTCACCACGCCCGCTCCCAGCAGCAGGGAGACTTCAAAGGTTTGAGTCCGGTGAACTTGGGGGAGCGGATGCCAACCCCAGGCAAGGCAGCTAGGGACATGGAAAAATATCCTCTGGCTCGCCAGTGGCACCCTATTCCCCGGTCGCCGCCGTCCGACCCCTTCCCCATACCGCATATCTCTACTTTGTCTGTCTGTCTGACTACCTGCCTGAATGCCTATATATTCGAGAATGGAAGAGGCTAGTCTACGTGTCTGTCTCTCGTTTTACCTAACGGAGGAGGAGCCGACGAGTATGTTTCTCTATTTGCCTGTCTGTCTGTCTGTCTGTCTGTCTGTCTGTCTATCTATCTATCTATCTATCTATCTATCTATCTATCCAACTAGTGGAGGCATAGCCGAAGCCACGTGTGACTTTTTACTTGTGTGACTGTTGGAGGAGGAGGTTAGTTTGTATATCAACCTATCTACCTATTGGAGGAAGAGAAGGAGGCTAGTGTGTGTGTGTTTGTGTGTGTGTGTGTGTGTGTGTGTGTGTGTGTGTGTGTGTCTATGTATTTGTCTCTCTGTCTTTCTAATGGAGGATGGCTCTCAGTATTTGACTCACCTGGAGGGATGGCAATTGCCACCCTGTAGCAGCAGAGGGCGGCCCCATTGCAGGCTGAGGGGGACACTGGATGGAAATCCACAGGCTTGCCTGGGCCGCCCGTGCCTCCCGCTTCCGCCCTCTCTATAGCCGCCCGCGCCAAGCCCCAGCCTGACACCCGCCGCGCCCCACTGCACACCCGCCTCACGGGAGCCGGAAAACACAGAGATGTGCACCTCGAGTACCTAGGGTAGCAGAGATCAACCCTAGAACCATCCAACGGGGAGACCTGAGCAAATACAGGGGCTCGGTGGGGCAGCCCCGACTACTCACTGCAGCCCCTGATCCACACCGCGCCTGCCTCCGGGGCGGACGCTGACATGGAAACATGCATACGGTGAACCTGGGGCAGGAGAGGCCGCCCCCAGGCCAGGCCGATGTGGAGATGGGAGCAAACTGATCGGTTGATCAGAGGCAGTCCGCTCCCCACGACGTCCCTGTCCTCTGAAGTCACCTCACCATCATCCCAGGACCTGGCTGACTAGGAGACTTATATCCCGGAAACCTGGGGGTAGCAGAGGCCGCCCTGAGGCCTGGAGAGGGCGAGATGGGAGGAAAATGACCAAGCCGCCGAGGCATCCCCGTTTGCTGCTATGCCGCCTCCGCCTCTGCTGCCGACCTCTTCCCCTGACCTCACCACGCCCGCTCCCAGCACCAGGGTGACTTTAAAGGTTTGAGTCCGGTGAACTTGGGGGAGCGGATGCCACCTCCAGGCAAGGCAGCTAGGGACATGGGAGAATATCCTCTAGCTCGACAGTGGCGCCCTATTCCCCAGTCGCTTCCGTCAAACCCCTTCCCCAGAACACCCATGTCTAGATTGTGTGTCGGTCTGACTACCAGCCTGCCTGCCTATATATTTGAGAATGGGAGGGGCTAGTCTACGTGTGTGACTGTCGTTTTACCTAACGGAGGAGCAGCCGACGAGTAGGTCTCTCTATTTGCCTGCCTATCTATCTATCTATCTATCTATCTGTCTATCTATCTATCTATCTATCTATCTATCTATCTATCTATCTATCTATGTTTCTATCTATCTATCAAGTGGAGTCATAGCAGGAGCCAAGTGTGACTTTTTACTTGTGTGTCTGTTGGAGGAGGAGGTTAGTTTGTCTATCTACCTATCTACCTATTGGAAGAGAAGGAGGAGGCGTGTGTGTGTGTGTTTGTGCATGTCTGTCTGTCTATGTTTCTGTCTCCCTCTATAATGGATGAGGAGGAGGAGGTTAGGATAGATGGCTGTGTCTAAATGGAGGAAGACGCTAGTGTGTCTGACTGTCTATTTATTTGTCTCTCTGTCTGTCTAATGGAGGAAGCCTCTCAGTATTCGACTCACCTGGAAGGATGTCAATTGCCACCCTGAAGCAACAGAGGGTGCCCCCATTGCAGTCTGAGGGGGACAATGGATGGGAACCCACAGGCTTGCCAGGGCAGACCGTGCCTCCCGCTTCTGCTCTTTCTATAGCCGCCCGCGCCAAGCCCCAGCCCGGCACCCGCCGCGCCCCACCGCACACCCGCTTCACGGGAGCCGGAAAACACAGAGATGTGCACCTCGAGTACCTAGGTAGGGTAGCCGAAACCAACCCTAGGACCGGCCAAGGGGGAGATCGGAGCAAATACAGGGGCTCGGTGGGGCAGACCCGCCTCCTCACTGCAGCCCCTAATCACACCGGGACTGCCTGCGGGGCGCAGGCTCACATGGAAACATGGATACTGTGAACCCGGGGCAGGAGAGCCCGCCCCCCGGACAGGCCCTTGTGGAGATGGGAGCAAACTGATCGGCTCACCCGATGTAGTCCGCTCCCCTCAACGTGCCTGTACCCAGAGATCACCTCAGCTGCCTCCCAGGACCTGGCAGACAGGGAGAATTAAATCCCGCACACCTGGTGTAGCAGAGGCCACCCCGAGGCCAGGAGAGGGGGAGATGGTAGGAAAATGACCGACTCGCCGATGCATCCCCCTTAGCTGCTGAGCCGCCTCCATATCTGCCGATGACCTCTTCCCCTAGCCTTCCCATGCCTGCTCCCAGGAGCAGGCTAAGTTCAAAGGCTTGAGCCCAACGAATTTGGGGGAGCGGAGGCCGCCCTCAGGCAAGGCAGCTAGGGACAGGGGATATAATCCTATTACTCGCCAGTGGCACAACTCTCCCTGGACAACGCTTCTTAACCCGGTCCACAGAACGCACCCCACCTCTAGTGTGTCAGTCTGTCTGACTGCCTGCTTGACTGCCTGCCTATTGGAGGATGGGAGAGGCAAGCCTTTGTGTGTGCCCGTCTGTTTATCTAACGGAGGAGGAGGAGACTAGTATGTCTCTCTGCCTGCCTATCTAACTCTCTATCTATAGATCTATTTATCTACCTAACTATCTATCTATCTAAAGGAGGCAAACCTGTAGGCTAGTGTGCCGTTTTATTTGTCTGTGTATTGGAGGATTAGGTTAGTGTGTCTATCTACATAAATACCAATTTGAAGAACAGGAGGATGCTACCGTGTATGTGTGTGTGTGTGTGTGTGTGTGTGTGTGTGTGTGTGTGTGTGAGTGCGGGTCTGTGTATCAATGTACCTGAAAGTAAAGTGGGGGGATTCTACTGTATCTGTCTCTCAGTCAATGTGTGCATCTAACGGGAGGAGGAGTAAGCTAGTATGTCTGTCTCTCTGTCTATGTATCACATATGTATATATGTACGTTTATCTAGTCGAGAAGAAGGAGGCTACAGTGTCTATCTGTCTGTCGGTCAGAGGAAGAGAAGACTAGTGTGTATGTCGGTCTGTGGGTCTATGATTGTGTCTGTATTATTATCTAATGGAGAAGAAGAAGGATTCCAAAGTGTCTGGCAATCAGTCTGTCTCTCTACAGGAGAACATAGAGGCTAGTGTGTGTATCAGTCAATCTCAGTGACTATCTATCTAAAGGAGGAGGAGGAAGAGTCTATTACGTTTCTCTATCTATTATCTAATGGAGGAGGAGATTAGTGTGTCTCACTACCTAATTAATTGAGGAGAAGTAGGACGCCAGTGTGTGCATGTGTGTGTCTGTGGGTGTCTGCGTATGTATGTATGTGTCTCCCTCTATAATGCATGAGGAAGAGGAGGTTAGGATATATGGCTGTTTCTAAATGGAGGAAGAGGCTAGTGTGTCTGTCTGTCTATTTATTTGTCTCTCTGTGTGTCTAATGGAGGAAGAATCCCAGTATTCGTGCCACCTGGGGGGATGGCAATTGCCACCCTGAAGCAGCAGGGGGCGCCCCAACTACAGGCTGAGGGGAACACTGGCTAGAAACCCACAGGCTTGCCTGGGCAGCCCATGCCTCCCACTTCTGCCCTCTCTGTTTCCGCCACCGCCCCGCCCCAGTCCCGCCCCCGCCCCGCCCACAGGCCACCCCTGCCCGCCTCCCGGGAGCCGGGAAACGCAAAGATGTGCACCTCGTGTACCTAGGGTAGCAGAGATCAACCCTAGAACCGGCCAAGGGGGAGATCTGAGCAAATACAGGGGCTCGGTGGGGCAGCCCCGACTACTCACTGCAGCCCCTGATCGCACCGCGCCTGCCTCCGGGGCGGACGCTGACATGGAAACATGCATACGGTGAACCTGGGGCAGGACAGGCCGCCCCCAGGCCAGGCCGTTGTGGAGATGGGAGCAAACTGATGGGCTGATCAGAGGCAGTCCGCTCCCCACGACGTCCCTGTCCTCTGAAGTCACCTCAGCAGCATCCCAGGACCTGGCTGACCAGGAGAACTAAATCCCGGAAACCTGGGTTAGCAGAGGCCGCCCCGAGGGCAGACGAGGTGGAGTTGGGAGGAAAATGACCAAGCCGCCGAGGCATCCCCGTTTGCTGCTGTGCCGCCTCCACCTCTGCTGCCGACCTCTTCCCCTGAGCTCACCACGCCCGCTCCCAGCAGCAGGGAGACTTCAAAGGTTTGAGTCCGGTGAACTTGGGGGAGCGGATGCCAACCCCAGGCAAGGCAGCTAGGGACATGGAAAAATATCCTCTGGCTCGCCAGTGGCACCCTATTCCCCGGTCGCCGCCGTCCGACCCCTTCCCCATACCGCATATCTCTACTTTGTCTGTCTGTCTGACTACCTGCCTGAATGCCTATATATTCGAGAATGGAAGAGGCTAGTCTACGTGTCTGTCTCTCGTTTTACCTAACGGAGGAGGAGCCGACGAGTATGTTTCTCTATTTGCCTGTCTGTCTGTCTGTCTGTCTGTCTGTCTGTCTGTCTGTCTATCTATCTATCTATCTATCTATCTATCTATCCAACTAGTGGAGGCATAGCCGAAGCCACGTGTGACTTTTTACTTGTGTGACTGTTGGAGGAGGAGGTTAGTTTGTATATCAACCTATCTACCTATTGGAGGAAGAGAAGGAGGCTAGTGTGTGTGTGTTTGTGTGTGTGTGTGTGTGTGTGTGTGTGTGTGTCTATGTATTTGTCTCTCTGTCTTTCTAATGGAGGATGGCTCTCAGTATTTGACTCACCTGGAGGGATGGCAATTGCCACCCTGTAGCAGCAGAGGGCGGCCCCATTGCAGGCTGAGGGGGACACTGGATGGAAATCCACAGGCTTGCCTGGGCCGCCCGTGCCTCCCGCTTCCGCCCTCTCTATAGCCGCCCGCGCCAAGCCCCAGCCTGACACCCGCCGCGCCCCACTGCACACCCGCCTCACGGGAGCCGGAAAACACAGAGATGTGCACCTCGAGTACCTAGGGTAGCAGAGATCAACCCTAGAACCATCCAACGGGGAGACCTGAGCAAATACAGGGGCTCGGTGGGGCAGCCCCGACTACTCACTGCAGCCCCTGATCCACACCGCGCCTGCCTCCGGGGCGGACGCTGACATGGAAACATGCATACGGTGAACCTGGGGCAGGAGAGGCCGCCCCCAGGCCAGGCCGATGTGGAGATGGGAGCAAACTGATCGGTTGATCAGAGGCAGTCCGCTCCCCACGACGTCCCTGTCCTCTGAAGTCACCTCACCATCATCCCAGGACCTGGCTGACTAGGAGACTTATATCCCGGAAACCTGGGGGTAGCAGAGGCCGCCCTGAGGCCTGGAGAGGGCGAGATGGGAGGAAAATGACCAAGCCGCCGAGGCATCCCCGTTTGCTGCTATGCCGCCTCCGCCTCTGCTGCCGACCTCTTCCCCTGACCTCACCACGCCCGCTCCCAGGAGCAGGGTGACTTTAAAGGTTTGAGTCCGGTGAACTTGGGGGAGCGGATGCCACCTCCAGGCAAGGCAGCTAGGGACATGGGAGAATATCCTCTAGCTCGACAGTGGCGCCCTATTCCCCAGTCGCTTCCGTCAAACCCCTTCCCCAGAACACCCATGTCTAGATTGTGTGTCGGTCTGACTACCAGCCTGCCTGCCTATATATTTGAGAATGGGAGGGGCTAGTCTACGTGTGTGACTGTCGTTTTACCTAACGGAGGAGCAGCCGACGAGTAGGTCTCTCTATTTGCCTGCCTAACTATCTATCTATCTATCTATCTGTCTGTCTATCTATCTATCTATCTATCTATCTATCTATCTATCTATCTATCTATCTATCTATCTATGTTTCTATCTATCTATCAAGTGGAGTCATAGCAGGAGCCAAGTGTGACTTTTTACTTGTGTGTCTGTTGGAGGAGGAGGTTAGTTTGTCTATCTACCTATCTACCTATTGGAAGAGAAGGAGGAGGCGTGTGTGTGTGTGTTTGTGCATGTCTGTCTGTCTATGTTTCTGTCTCCCTCTATAATGGATGAGGAGGAGGAGGTTAGGATAGATGGCTGTGTCTAAATGGAGGAAGACGCTAGTGTGTCTGACTGTCTATTTATTTGTCTCTCTGTCTGTCTAATGGAGGAAGCCTCTCAGTATTCGACTCACCTGGAAGGATGTCAATTGCCACCCTGAAGCAACAGAGGGTGCCCCCATTGCAGTCTGAGGGGGACAATGGATGGGAACCCACAGGCTTGCCAGGGCAGACCGTGCCTCCCGCTTCTGCTCTTTCTATAGCCGCCCGCGCCAAGCCCCAGCCCGGCACCCACCGCGCCCCACCGCACACCCGCTTCACGGGACCCGGAAAACACAGAGATGTGCACCTCGAGTACCTAGGTAGGGTAGCCGAAACCAACCCTAGGACCGGCCAAGGGGGAGATCGGAGCAAATACAGGGGCTCGGTGGGGCAGACCCGCCTCCTCACTGCAGCCCCTAATCACACCGGGACTGCCTGCGGGGCGCAGGCTCACATGGAAACATGGATACTGTGAACCCGGGGCAGGAGAGCCCGCCCCCCGGACAGGCCCTTGTGGAGATGGGAGCAAACTGATCGGCTCACCCGATGTAGTCCGCTCCCCTCAACGTGCCTGTACCCAGAGATCACCTCAGCTGCCTCCCAGGACCTGGCAGACAGGGAGAATTAAATCCCGCACACCTGGTGTAGCAGAGGCCACCCCGAGGCCAGGAGAGGGGGAGATGGTAGGAAAATGACCGACTCGCCGATGCATCCCCCTTAGCTGCTGAGCCGCCTCCATATCTGCCGATGACCTCTTCCCCTAGTCTTCCCATGCCTGCTCCCAGGAGCAGGCTAAGTTCAAAGGCTTGAGCCCAACGAATTTGGGGGAGCGGAGGCCGCCCTCAGGCAAGGCAGCTAGGGACAGGGGATATAATCCTATTACTCGCCAGTGGCACAACTCTCCCTGGACAACGCTTCTTAACCCGGTCCACAGAACGCACCCCTCCTCTAGTGTGTCAGTCTGTCTGACTGCCTGCTTGACTGCCTGCCTATTGGAGGATGGGAGAGGCAAGCCTTTGTGTGTGCCCGTCTGTTTATCTAACGGAGGAGGAGGAGACTAGTATGTCTCTCTGCCTGCCTATCTAACTCTCTATCTATAGATCTATTTATCTACCTAACTATCTATCTATCTAAAGGAGGCAAACCTGTAGGCTAGTGTGCCGTTTTATTTGTCTGTGTATTGGAGGATTAGGTTAGTGTGTCTATCTACATAAATACCAATTTGAAGAACAGGAGGATGCTACCGTGTATGTGTGTGTGTGTGTGTGTGTGTGTGAGTGCGGGTCTGTGTATCAATGTACCTGAAAGTAAAGTGGGGGGATTCTACTGTATCTGTCTCTCAGTCAATGTGTGCATCTAACGGGAGGAGGAGTAAGCTAGTATGTCTGTCTCTCTGTCTATGTATCACATATGTATATATGTACGTTTATCTAGTCGAGAAGAAGGAGGCTACAGTGTCTATCTGTCTGTCGGTCAGAGGAAGAGAAGACTAGTGTGTATGTCGGTCTGTGGGTCTATGATTGTGTCTGTATTATTATCTAATGGAGAAGAAGAAGGATTCCAAAGTGTCTGGCAATCAGTCTGTCTCTCTACAGGAGAACATAGAGGCTAGTGTGTGTATCAGTCAATCTCAGTGACTATCTATCTAAAGGAGGAGGAGGAAGAGTCTATTACGTTTCTCTATCTATTATCTAATGGAGGAGGAGATTAGTGTGTCTCACTACCTAATTAATTGAGGAGAAGTAGGACGCCAGTGTGTGCATGTGTGTGTCTGTGGGTGTCTGCGTATGTATGTATGTGTCTCCCTCTATAATGCATGAGGAAGAGGAGGTTAGGATATATGGCTGTTTCTAAATGGAGGAAGAGGCTAGTGTGTCTGTCTGTCTATTTATTTGTCTCTCTGTGTGTCTAATGGAGGAAGAATCCCAGTATTCGTGCCACCTGGGGGGATGGCAATTGCCACCCTGAAGCAGCAGGGGGCGCCCCAACTACAGGCTGAGGGGAACACTGGCTAGAAACCCACAGGCTTGCCTGGGCAGCCCATGCCTCCCACTTCTGCCCTCTCTGTTTCCGCCACCGCCCCGCCCCAGTCCCGCCCCCGCCCCGCCCACAGGCCACCCCTGCCCGCCTCCCGGGAGCCGGGAAACGCAAAGATGTGCACCTCGTGTACCTAGGGTAGCAGAGATCAACCCTAGAACCGGCCAAGGGGGAGATCTGAGCAAATACAGGGGCTCGGTGGGGCAGCCCCGACTACTCACTGCAGCCCCTGATCGCACCGCGCCTGCCTCCGGGGCGGACGCTGACATGGAAACATGCATACGGTGAACCTGGGGCAGGACAGGCCGCCCCCAGGCCAGGCCGTTGTGGAGATGGGAGCAAACTGATGGGCTGATCAGAGGCAGTCCGCTCCCCACGACGTCCCTGTCCTCTGAAGTCACCTCAGCAGCATCCCAGGACCTGGCTGACCAGGAGAACTAAATCCCGGAAACCTGGGTTAGCAGAGGCCGCCCCGAGGGCAGACGAGGTGGAGTTGGGAGGAAAATGACCAAGCCGCCGAGGCATCCCCGTTTGCTGCTGTGCCGCCTCCACCTCTGCTGCCGACCTCTTCCCCTGAGCTCACCACGCCCGCTCCCAGCAGCAGGGAGACTTCAAAGGTTTGAGTCCGGTGAACTTGGGGGAGCGGATGCCAACCCCAGGCAAGGCAGCTAGGGACATGGAAAAATATCCTCTGGCTCGCCAGTGGCACCCTATTCCCCGGTCGCCGCCGTCCGACCCCTTCCCCATACCGCATATCTCTACTTTGTCTGTCTGTCTGACTACCTGCCTGAATGCCTATATATTCGAGAATGGAAGAGGCTAGTCTACGTGTCTGTCTCTCGTTTTACCTAACGGAGGAGGAGCCGACGAGTATGTTTCTCTATTTGCCTGTCTGTCTGTCTGTCTGTCTGTCTGTCTGTCTGTCTATCTATCTATCTATCTATCTATCTATCTATCTATCTATCTATCCAACTAGTGGAGGCATAGCCGAAGCCACGTGTGACTTTTTACTTGTGTGACTGTTGGAGGAGGAGGTTAGTTTGTATATCAACCTATCTACCTATTGGAGGAAGAGAAGGAGGCTAGTGTGTGTGTGTTTGTGTGTGTGTGTGTGTGTGTGTGTGTGTGTGTGTGTGTGTGTCTATGTATTTGTCTCTCTGTCTTTCTAATGGAGGATGGCTCTCAGTATTTGACTCACCTGGAGGGATGGCAATTGCCACCCTGTAGCAGCAGAGGGCGGCCCCATTGCAGGCTGAGGGGGACACTGGATGGAAATCCACAGGCTTGCCTGGGCCGCCCGTGCCTCCCGCTTCCGCCCTCTCTATAGCCGCCCGCGCCAAGCCCCAGCCTGACACCCGCCGCGCCCCACTGCACACCCGCCTCACGGGAGCCGGAAAACACAGAGATGTGCACCTCGAGTACCTAGGGTAGCAGAGATCAACCCTAGAACCATCCAACGGGGAGACCTGAGCAAATACAGGGGCTCGGTGGGGCAGCCCCGACTACTCACTGCAGCCCCTGATCCACACCGCGCCTGCCTCCGGGGCGGACGCTGACATGGAAACATGCATACGGTGAACCTGGGGCAGGAGAGGCCGCCCCCAGGCCAGGCCGATGTGGAGATGGGAGCAAACTGATCGGTTGATCAGAGGCAGTCCGCTCCCCACGACGTCCCTGTCCTCTGAAGTCACCTCACCATCATCCCAGGACCTGGCTGACTAGGAGACTTATATCCCGGAAACCTGGGGGTAGCAGAGGCCGCCCTGAGGCCTGGAGAGGGCGAGATGGGAGGAAAATGACCAAGCCGCCGAGGCATCCCCGTTTGCTGCTATGCCGCCTCCGCCTCTGCTGCCGACCTCTTCCCCTGACCTCACCACGCCCGCTCCCAGGAGCAGGGTGACTTTAAAGGTTTGAGTCCGGTGAACTTGGGGGAGCGGATGCCACCTCCAGGCAAGGCAGCTAGGGACATGGGAGAATATCCTCTAGCTCGACAGTGGCGCCCTATTCCCCAGTCGCTTCCGTCAAACCCCTTCCCCAGAACACCCATGTCTAGATTGTGTGTCGGTCTGACTACCAGCCTGCCTGCCTATATATTTGAGAATGGGAGGGGCTAGTCTACGTGTGTGACTGTCGTTTTACCTAACGGAGGAGCAGCCGACGAGTAGGTCTCTCTATTTGCCTGCCTAACTATCTATCTATCTATCTATCTGTCTATCTATCTATCTATCTATCTATCTATCTATCTATCTATGTTTCTATCTATCTATCAAGTGGAGTCATAGCAGGAGCCAAGTGTGACTTTTTACTTGTGTGTCTGTTGGAGGAGGAGGTTAGTTTGTCTATCTACCTATCTACCTATTGGAAGAGAAGGAGGAGGCGTGTGTGTGTGTGTTTGTGCATGTCTGTCTGTCTATGTTTCTGTCTCCCTCTATAATGGATGAGGAGGAGGAGGTTAGGATAGATGGCTGTGTCTAAATGGAGGAAGACGCTAGTGTGTCTGACTGTCTATTTATTTGTCTCTCTGTCTGTCTAATGGAGGAAGCCTCTCAGTATTCGACTCACCTGGAAGGATGTCAATTGCCACCCTGAAGCAACAGAGGGTGCCCCCATTGCAGTCTGAGGGGGACAATGGATGGGAACCCACAGGCTTGCCAGGGCAGACCGTGCCTCCCGCTTCTGCTCTTTCTATAGCCGCCCGCGCCAAGCCCCAGCCCGGCACCCGCCGCGCCCCACCGCACACCCGCTTCACGGGAGCCGGAAAACACAGAGATGTGCACCTCGAGTACCTAGGTAGGGTAGCCGAAACCAACCCTAGGACCGGCCAAGGGGGAGATCGGAGCAAATACAGGGGCTCGGTGGGGCAGACCCGCCTCCTCACTGCAGCCCCTAATCACACCGGGACTGCCTGCGGGGCGCAGGCTCACATGGAAACATGGATACTGTGAACCCGGGGCAGGAGAGCCCGCCCCCCGGATAGGCCCTTGTGGAGATGGGAGCAAACTGATCGGCTCACCCGATGTAGTCCGCTCCCCTCAACGTGCCTGTACCCAGAGATCACCTCAGCTGCCTCCCAGGACCTGGCAGACAGGGAGAATTAAATCCCGCACACCTGGTGTAGCAGAGGCCACCCCGAGGCCAGGAGAGGGGGAGATGGTAGGAAAATGACCGACTCGCCGATGCATCCCCCTTAGCTGCTGAGCCGCCTCCATATCTGCCGATGACCTCTTCCCCTAGCCTTCCCATGCCTGCTCCCAGGAGCAGGCTAAGTTCAAAGGCTTGAGCCCAACGAATTTGGGGGAGCGGAGGCCGCCCTCAGGCAAGGCAGCTAGGGACAGGGGATATAATCCTATTACTCGCCAGTGGCACAACTCTCCCTGGACAACGCTTCTTAACCCGGTCCACAGAACGCACCCCACCTCTAGTGTGTCAGTCTGTCTGACTGCCTGCTTGACTGCCTGCCTATTGGAGGATGGGAGAGGCAAGCCTTTGTGTGTGCCCGTCTGTTTATCTAACGGAGGAGGAGGAGACTAGTATGTCTCTCTGCCTGCCTATCTAACTCTCTATCTATAGATCTATTTATCTACCTAACTATCTATCTATCTAAAGGAGGCAAACCTGTAGGCTAGTGTGCCGTTTTATTTGTCTGTGTATTGGAGGATTAGGTTAGTGTGTCTATCTACATAAATACCAATTTGAAGAACAGGAGGATGCTACCGTGTATGTGTGTGTGTGTGTGTGTGTGTGTGTGTGTGTGTGTGTGAGTGCGGGTCTGTGTATCAATGTACCTGAAAGTAAAGTGGGGGGATTCTACTGTATCTGTCTCTCAGTCAATGTGTGCATCTAACGGGAGGAGGAGTAAGCTAGTATGTCTGTCTCTCTGTCTATGTATCACATATGTATATATGTACGTTTATCTAGTCGAGAAGAAGGAGGCTACAGTGTCTATCTGTCTGTCGGTCAGAGGAAGAGAAGACTAGTGTGTATGTCGGTCTGTGGGTCTATGATTGTGTCTGTATTATTATCTAATGGAGAAGAAGAAGGATTCCAAAGTGTCTGGCAATCAGTCTGTCTCTCTACAGGAGAACATAGAGGCTAGTGTGTGTATCAGTCAATCTCAGTGACTATCTATCTAAAGGAGGAGGAGGAAGAGTCTATTACGTTTCTCTATCTATTATCTAATGGAGGAGGAGATTAGTGTGTCTCACTACCTAATTAATTGAGGAGAAGTAGGACGCCAGTGTGTGCATGTGTGTGTCTGTGGGTGTCTGCGTATGTATGTATGTGTCTCCCTCTATAATGCATGAGGAAGAGGAGGTTAGGATATATGGCTGTTTCTAAATGGAGGAAGAGGCTAGTGTGTCTGTCTGTCTATTTATTTGTCTCTCTGTGTGTCTAATGGAGGAAGAATCCCAGTATTCGTGCCACCTGGGGGGATGGCAATTGCCACCCTGAAGCAGCAGGGGGCGCCCCAACTACAGGCTGAGGGGAACACTGGCTAGAAACCCACAGGCTTGCCTGGGCAGCCCATGCCTCCCACTTCTGCCCTCTCTGTTTCCGCCACCGCCCCGCCCCAGTCCCGCCCCCGCCCCGCCCACAGGCCACCCCTGCCCGCCTCCCGGGAGCCGGGAAACGCAAAGATGTGCACCTCGTGTACCTAGGGTAGCAGAGATCAACCCTAGAACCGGCCAAGGGGGAGATCTGAGCAAATACAGGGGCTCGGTGGGGCAGCCCCGACTACTCACTGCAGCCCCTGATCGCACCGCGCCTGCCTCCGGGGCGGACGCTGACATGGAAACATGCATACGGTGAACCTGGGGCAGGACAGGCCGCCCCCAGGCCAGGCCGTTGTGGAGATGGGAGCAAACTGATGGGCTGATCAGAGGCAGTCCGCTCCCCACGACGTCCCTGTCCTCTGAAGTCACCTCAGCAGCATCCCAGGACCTGGCTGACCAGGAGAACTAAATCCCGGAAACCTGGGTTAGCAGAGGCCGCCCCGAGGGCAGACGAGGTGGAGTTGGGAGGAAAATGACCAAGCCGCCGAGGCATCCCCGTTTGCTGCTGTGCCGCCTCCACCTCTGCTGCCGACCTCTTCCCCTGAGCTCACCACGCCCGCTCCCAGCAGCAGGGAGACTTCAAAGGTTTGAGTCCGGTGAACTTGGGGGAGCGGATGCCAACCCCAGGCAAGGCAGCTAGGGACATGGAAAAATATCCTCTGGCTCGCCAGTGGCACCCTATTCCCCGGTCGCCGCCGTCCGACCCCTTCCCCATACCGCATATCTCTACTTTGTCTGTCTGTCTGACTACCTGCCTGAATGCCTATATATTCGAGAATGGAAGAGGCTAGTCTACGTGTCTGTCTCTCGTTTTACCTAACGGAGGAGGAGCCGACGAGTATGTTTCTCTATTTGCCTGTCTGTCTGTCTGTCTGTCTGTCTGTCTGTCTGTCTGTCTATCTATCTATCTATCTATCTATCTATCTATCTATCTATCTATCTATCCAACTAGTGGAGGCATAGCCGAAGCCACGTGTGACTTTTTACTTGTGTGACTGTTGGAGGAGGAGGTTAGTTTGTATATCAACCTATCTACCTATTGGAGGAAGAGAAGGAGGCTAGTGTGTGTGTGTTTGTGTGTGTGTGTGTGTGTGTGTGTGTGTCTATGTATTTGTCTCTCTGTCTTTCTAATGGAGGATGGCTCTCAGTATTTGACTCACCTGGAGGGATGGCAATTGCCACCCTGTAGCAGCAGAGGGCGGCCCCATTGCAGGCTGAGGGGGACACTGGATGGAAATCCACAGGCTTGCCTGGGCCGCCCGTGCCTCCCGCTTCCGCCCTCTCTATAGCCGCCCGCGCCAAGCCCCAGCCTGACACCCGCCGCGCCCCACTGCACACCCGCCTCACGGGAGCCGGAAAACACAGAGATGTGCACCTCGAGTACCTAGGGTAGCAGAGATCAACCCTAGAACCATCCAACGGGGAGACCTGAGCAAATACAGGGGCTCGGTGGGGCAGCCCCGACTACTCACTGCAGCCCCTGATCCACACCGCGCCTGCCTCCGGGGCGGACGCTGACATGGAAACATGCATACGGTGAACCTGGGGCAGGAGAGGCCGCCCCCAGGCCAGGCCGATGTGGAGATGGGAGCAAACTGATCGGTTGATCAGAGGCAGTCCGCTCCCCACGACGTCCCTGTCCTCTGAAGTCACCTCACCATCATCCCAGGACCTGGCTGACTAGGAGACTTATATCCCGGAAACCTGGGGGTAGCAGAGGCCGCCCTGAGGCCTGGAGAGGGCGAGATGGGAGGAAAATGACCAAGCCGCCGAGGCATCCCCGTTTGCTGCTATGCCGCCTCCGCCTCTGCTGCCGACCTCTTCCCCTGACCTCACCACGCCCGCTCCCAGGAGCAGGGTGACTTTAAAGGTTTGAGTCCGGTGAACTTGGGGGAGCGGATGCCACCTCCAGGCAAGGCAGCTAGGGACATGGGAGAATATCCTCTAGCTCGACAGTGGCGCCCTATTCCCCAGTCGCTTCCGTCAAACCCCTTCCCCAGAACACCCATGTCTAGATTGTGTGTCGGTCTGACTACCAGCCTGCCTGCCTATATATTTGAGAATGGGAGGGGCTAGTCTACGTGTGTGACTGTCGTTTTACCTAACGGAGGAGCAGCCGACGAGTAGGTCTCTCTATTTGCCTGCCTAACTATCTATCTATCTATCTATCTGTCTATCTATCTATCTATCTATCTATCTATCTATCTATCTATGTTTCTATCTATCTATCAAGTGGAGTCATAGCAGGAGCCAAGTGTGACTTTTTACTTGTGTGTCTGTTGGAGGAGGAGGTTAGTTTGTCTATCTACCTATCTACCTATTGGAAGAGAAGGAGGAGGCGTGTGTGTGTGTGTTTGTGCATGTCTGTCTGTCTATGTTTCTGTCTCCCTCTATAATGGATGAGGAGGAGGAGGTTAGGATAGATGGCTGTGTCTAAATGGAGGAAGACGCTAGTGTGTCTGACTGTCTATTTATTTGTCTCTCTGTCTGTCTAATGGAGGAAGCCTCTCAGTATTCGACTCACCTGGAAGGATGTCAATTGCCACCCTGAAGCAACAGAGGGTGCCCCCATTGCAGTCTGAGGGGGACAATGGATGGGAACCCACAGGCTTGCCAGGGCAGACCGTGCCTCCCGCTTCTGCTCTTTCTATAGCCGCCCGCGCCAAGCCCCAGCCCGGCACCCGCCGCGCCCCACCGCACACCCGCTTCACGGGAGCCGGAAAACACAGAGATGTGCACCTCGAGTACCTAGGTAGGGTAGCCGAAACCAACCCTAGGACCGGCCAAGGGGGAGATCGGAGCAAATACAGGGGCTCGGTGGGGCAGACCCGCCTCCTCACTGCAGCCCCTAATCACACCGGGACTGCCTGCGGGGCGCAGGCTCACATGGAAACATGGATACTGTGAACCCGGGGCAGGAGAGCCCGCCCCCCGGACAGGCCCTTGTGGAGATGGGAGCAAACTGATCGGCTCACCCGATGTAGTCCGCTCCCCTCAACGTGCCTGTACCCAGAGATCACCTCAGCTGCCTCCCAGGACCTGGCAGACAGGGAGAATTAAATCCCGCACACCTGGTGTAGCAGAGGCCACCCCGAGGCCAGGAGAGGGGGAGATGGTAGGAAAATGACCGACTCGCCGATGCATCCCCCTTAGCTGCTGAGCCGCCTCCATATCTGCCGATGACCTCTTCCCCTAGCCTTCCCATGCCTGCTCCCAGGAGCAGGCTAAGTTCAAAGGCTTGAGCCCAACGAATTTGGGGGAGCGGAGGCCGCCCTCAGGCAAGGCAGCTAGGGACAGGGGATATAATCCTATTACTCGCCAGTGGCACAACTCTCCCTGGACAACGCTTCTTAACCCGGTCCACAGAACGCACCCCACCTCTAGTGTGTCAGTCTGTCTGACTGCCTGCTTGACTGCCTGCCTATTGGAGGATGGGAGAGGCAAGCCTTTGTGTGTGCCCGTCTGTTTATCTAACGGAGGAGGAGGAGACTAGTATGTCTCTCTGCCTGCCTATCTAACTCTCTATCTATAGATCTATTTATCTACCTAACTATCTATCTATCTAAAGGAGGCAAACCTGTAGGCTAGTGTGCCGTTTTATTTGTCTGTGTATTGGAGGATTAGGTTAGTGTGTCTATCTACATAAATACCAATTTGAAGAACAGGAGGATGCTACCGTGTATGTGTGTGTGTGTGTGTGTGTGTGTGTGTGTGTGTGTGTGAGTGCGGGTCTGTGTATCAATGTACCTGAAAGTAAAGTGGGGGGATTCTACTGTATCTGTCTCTCAGTCAATGTGTGCATCTAACGGGAGGAGGAGTAAGCTAGTATGTCTGTCTCTCTGTCTATGTATCACATATGTATATATGTACGTTTATCTAGTCGAGAAGAAGGAGGCTACAGTGTCTATCTGTCTGTCGGTCAGAGGAAGAGAAGACTAGTGTGTATGTCGGTCTGTGGGTCTATGATTGTGTCTGTATTATTATCTAATGGAGAAGAAGAAGGATTCCAAAGTGTCTGGCAATCAGTCTGTCTCTCTACAGGAGAACATAGAGGCTAGTGTGTGTATCAGTCAATCTCAGTGACTATCTATCTAAAGGAGGAGGAGGAAGAGTCTATTACGTTTCTCTATCTATTATCTAATGGAGGAGGAGATTAGTGTGTCTCACTACCTAATTAATTGAGGAGAAGTAGGACGCCAGTGTGTGCATGTGTGTGTCTGTGGGTGTCTGCGTATGTATGTATGTGTCTCCCTCTATAATGCATGAGGAAGAGGAGGTTAGGATATATGGCTGTTTCTAAATGGAGGAAGAGGCTAGTGTGTCTGTCTGTCTATTTATTTGTCTCTCTGTGTGTCTAATGGAGGAAGAATCCCAGTATTCGTGCCACCTGGGGGGATGGCAATTGCCACCCTGAAGCAGCAGGGGGCGCCCCAACTACAGGCTGAGGGGAACACTGGCTAGAAACCCACAGGCTTGCCTGGGCAGCCCATGCCTCCCACTTCTGCCCTCTCTGTTTCCGCCACCGCCCCGCCCCAGTCCCGCCCCCGCCCCGCCCACAGGCCACCCCTGCCCGCCTCCCGGGAGCCGGGAAACGCAAAGATGTGCACCTCGTGTACCTAGGGTAGCAGAGATCAACCCTAGAACCGGCCAAGGGGGAGATCTGAGCAAATACAGGGGCTCGGTGGGGCAGCCCCGACTACTCACTGCAGCCCCTGATCGCACCGCGCCTGCCTCCGGGGCGGACGCTGACATGGAAACATGCATACGGTGAACCTGGGGCAGGACAGGCCGCCCCCAGGCCAGGCCGTTGTGGAGATGGGAGCAAACTGATGGGCTGATCAGAGGCAGTCCGCTCCCCACGACGTCCCTGTCCTCTGAAGTCACCTCAGCAGCATCCCAGGACCTGGCTGACCAGGAGAACTAAATCCCGGAAACCTGGGTTAGCAGAGGCCGCCCCGAGGGCAGACGAGGTGGAGTTGGGAGGAAAATGACCAAGCCGCCGAGGCATCCCCGTTTGCTGCTGTGCCGCCTCCACCTCTGCTGCCGACCTCTTCCCCTGAGCTCACCACGCCCGCTCCCAGCAGCAGGGAGACTTCAAAGGTTTGAGTCCGGTGAACTTGGGGGAGCGGATGCCAACCCCAGGCAAGGCAGCTAGGGACATGGAAAAATATCCTCTGGCTCGCCAGTGGCACCCTATTCCCCGGTCGCCGCCGTCCGACCCCTTCCCCATACCGCATATCTCTACTTTGTCTGTCTGTCTGACTACCTGCCTGAATGCCTATATATTCGAGAATGGAAGAGGCTAGTCTACGTGTCTGTCTCTCGTTTTACCTAACGGAGGAGGAGCCGACGAGTATGTTTCTCTATTTGCCTGTCTGTCTGTCTGTCTGTCTGTCTGTCTGTCTGTCTGTCTATCTATCTATCTATCTATCTATCTATCTATCTATCTATCTATCTATCCAACTAGTGGAGGCATAGCCGAAGCCACGTGTGACTTTTTACTTGTGTGACTGTTGGAGGAGGAGGTTAGTTTGTATATCAACCTATCTACCTATTGGAGGAAGAGAAGGAGGCTAGTGTGTGTGTGTTTGTGTGTGTGTGTGTGTGTGTGTGTGTGTCTATGTATTTGTCTCTCTGTCTTTCTAATGGAGGATGGCTCTCAGTATTTGACTCACCTGGAGGGATGGCAATTGCCACCCTGTAGCAGCAGAGGGCGGCCCCATTGCAGGCTGAGGGGGACACTGGATGGAA
Organism: Vicugna pacos; assembly: GCF_048564905.1. Lineage (NCBI taxonomy): Eukaryota > Metazoa > Chordata > Mammalia > Artiodactyla > Camelidae > Vicugna > Vicugna pacos. The sequence goes on from NC_132993.1 coordinate 86,123,367, forward strand.
ATCCACAGGCTTGCCTGGGCCGCCCGTGCCTCCCGCTTCCGCCCTCTCTATAGCCGCCCGCGCCAAGCCCCAGCCTGACACCCGCCGCGCCCCACTGCACACCCGCCTCACGGGAGCCGGAAAACACAGAGATGTGCACCTCGAGTACCTAGGGTAGCAGAGATCAACCCTAGAACCATCCAACGGGGAGACCTGAGCAAATACAGGGGCTCGGTGGGGCAGCCCCGACTACTCACTGCAGCCCCTGATCCACACCGCGCCTGCCTCCGGGGCGGACGCTGACATGGAAACATTCATACGGTGAACCTGGGGCAGGAGAGGCCGCCCCCAGGCCAGGCCGATGTGGAGATGGGAGCAAACTGATCGGTTGATCAGAGGCAGTCCGCTCCCCACGACGTCCCTGTCCTCTGAAGTCACCTCACCATCATCCCAGGACCTGGCTGACTAGGAGACTTATATCCCGGAAACCTGGGGGTAGCAGAGGCCGCCCTGAGGCCTGGAGAGGGCGAGATGGGAGGAAAATGACCAAGCCGCCGAGGCATCCCCGTTTGCTGCTATGCCGCCTCCGCCTCTGCTGCCGACCTCTTCCCCTGACCTCACCACGCCCGCTCCCAGGAGCAGGGTGACTTTAAAGGTTTGAGTCCGGTGAACTTGGGGGAGCGGATGCCACCTCCAGGCAAGGCAGCTAGGGACATGGGAGAATATCCTCTAGCTCGACAGTGGCGCCCTATTCCCCAGTCGCTTCCGTCAAACCCCTTCCCCAGAACACCCATGTCTAGATTGTGTGTCGGTCTGACTACCAGCCTGCCTGCCTATATATTTGAGAATGGGAGGGGCTAGTCTACGTGTGTGACTGTCGTTTTACCTAACGGAGGAGCAGCCGACGAGTAGGTCTCTCTATTTGCCTGCCTAACTATCTATCTATCTATCTATCTGTCTATCTATCTATCTATCTATCTATCTATCTATCTATCTATGTTTCTATCTATCTATCAAGTGGAGTCATAGCAGGAGCCAAGTGTGACTTTTTACTTGTGTGTCTGTTGGAGGAGGAGGTTAGTTTGTCTATCTACCTATCTACCTATTGGAAGAGAAGGAGGAGGCGTGTGTGTGTGTGTTTGTGCATGTCTGTCTGTCTATGTTTCTGTCTCCCTCTATAATGGATGAGGAGGAGGAGGTTAGGATAGATGGCTGTGTCTAAATGGAGGAAGACGCTAGTGTGTCTGACTGTCTATTTATTTGTCTCTCTGTCTGTCTAATGGAGGAAGCCTCTCAGTATTCGACTCACCTGGAAGGATGTCAATTGCCACCCTGAAGCAACAGAGGGTGCCCCCATTGCAGTCTGAGGGGGACAATGGATGGGAACCCACAGGCTTGCCAGGGCAGACCGTGCCTCCCGCTTCTGCTCTTTCTATAGCCGCCCGCGCCAAGCCCCAGCCCGGCACCCGCCGCGCCCCACCGCACACCCGCTTCACGGGAGCCGGAAAACACAGAGATGTGCACCTCGAGTACCTAGGTAGGGTAGCCGAAACCAACCCTAGGACCGGCCAAGGGGGAGATCGGAGCAAATACAGGGGCTCGGTGGGGCAGACCCGCCTCCTCACTGCAGCCCCTAATCACACCGGGACTGCCTGCGGGGCGCAGGCTCACATGGAAACATGGATACTGTGAACCCGGGGCAGGAGAGCCCGCCCCCCGGACAGGCCCTTGTGGAGATGGGAGCAAACTGATCGGCTCACCCGATGTAGTCCGCTCCCCTCAACGTGCCTGTACCCAGAGATCACCTCAGCTGCCTCCCAGGACCTGGCAGACAGGGAGAATTAAATCCCGCACACCTGGTGTAGCAGAGGCCACCCCGAGGCCAGGAGAGGGGGAGATGGTAGGAAAATGACCGACTCGCCGATGCATCCCCCTTAGCTGCTGAGCCGCCTCCATATCTGCCGATGACCTCTTCCCCTAGCCTTCCCATGCCTGCTCCCAGGAGCAGGCTAAGTTCAAAGGCTTGAGCCCAACGAATTTGGGGGAGCGGAGGCCGCCCTCAGGCAAGGCAGCTAGGGACAGGGGATATAATCCTATTACTCGCCAGTGGCACAACTCTCCCTGGACAACGCTTCTTAACCCGGTCCACAGAACGCACCCCACCTCTAGTGTGTCAGTCTGTCTGACTGCCTGCTTGACTGCCTGCCTATTGGAGGATGGGAGAGGCAAGCCTTTGTGTGTGCCCGTCTGTTTATCTAACGGAGGAGGAGGAGACTAGTATGTCTCTCTGCCTGCCTATCTAACTCTCTATCTATAGATCTATTTATCTACCTAACTATCTATCTATCTAAAGGAGGCAAACCTGTAGGCTAGTGTGCCGTTTTATTTGTCTGTGTATTGGAGGATTAGGTTAGTGTGTCTATCTACATAAATACCAATTTGAAGAACAGGAGGATGCTACCGTGTATGTGTGCGTGTGTGTGTGTGTGTGTGTGTGTGTGTGTGAGTGCGGGTCTGTGTATCAATGTACCTGAAAGTAAAGTGGGGGGATTCTACTGTATCTGTCTCTCAGTCAATGTGTGCATCTAACGGGAGGAGGAGTAAGCTAGTATGTCTGTCTCTCTGTCTATGTATCACATATGTATATATGTACGTTTATCTAGTCGAGAAGAAGGAGGCTACAGTGTCTATCTGTCTGTCGGTCAGAGGAAGAGAAGACTAGTGTGTATGTCGGTCTGTGGGTCTATGATTGTGTCTGTATTATTATCTAATGGAGAAGAAGAAGGATTCCAAAGTGTCTGGCAATCAGTCTGTCTCTCTACAGGAGAACATAGAGGCTAGTGTGTGTATCAGTCAATCTCAGTGACTATCTATCTAAAGGAGGAGGAGGAAGAGTCTATTACGTTTCTCTATCTATTATCTAATGGAGGAGGAGATTAGTGTGTCTCACTACCTAATTAATTGAGGAGAAGTAGGACGCCAGTGTGTGCATGTGTGTGTCTGTGGGTGTCTGCGTATGTATGTATGTGTCTCCCTCTATAATGCATGAGGAAGAGGAGGTTAGGATATATGGCTGTTTCTAAATGGAGGAAGAGGCTAGTGTGTCTGTCTGTCTATTTATTTGTCTCTCTGTGTGTCTAATGGAGGAAGAATCCCAGTATTCGTGCCACCTGGGGGGATGGCAATTGCCACCCTGAAGCAGCAGGGGGCGCCCCAACTACAGGCTGAGGGGAACACTGGCTAGAAACCCACAGGCTTGCCTGGGCAGCCCATGCCTCCCACTTCTGCCCTCTCTGTTTCCGCCACCGCCCCGCCCCAGTCCCGCCCCCGCCCCGCCCACAGGCCACCCCTGCCCGCCTCCCGGGAGCCGGGAAACGCAAAGATGTGCACCTCGTGTACCTAGGGTAGCAGAGATCAACCCTAGAACCGGCCAAGGGGGAGATCTGAGCAAATACAGGGGCTCGGTGGGGCAGCCCCGACTACTCACTGCAGCCCCTGATCGCACCGCGCCTGCCTCCGGGGCGGACGCTGACATGGAAACATGCATACGGTGAACCTGGGGCAGGACAGGCCGCCCCCAGGCCAGGCCGTTGTGGAGATGGGAGCAAACTGATCGGCTGATCAGAGGCAGTCCGCTCCCCACGACGTCCCTGTCCTCTGAAGTCACCTCAGCAGCATCCCAGGACCTGGCTGACCAGGAGAACTAAATCCCGGAAACCTGGGTTAGCAGAGGCCGCCCCGAGGGCAGACGAGGTGGAGTTGGGAGGAAAATGACCAAGCCGCCGAGGCATCCCCGTTTGCTGCTGTGCCGCCTCCACCTCTGCTGCCGACCTCTTCCCCTGAGCTCACCACGCCCGCTCCCAGCAGCAGGGAGACTTCAAAGGTTTGAGTCCGGTGAACTTGGGGGAGCGGATGCCAACCCCAGGCAAGGCAGCTAGGGACATGGAAAAATATCCTCTGGCTCGCCAGTGGCACCCTATTCCCCGGTCGCCGCCGTCCGACCCCTTCCCCATACCGCATATCTCTACTTTGTCTGTCTGTCTGACTACCTGCCTGAATGCCTATATATTCGAGAATGGAAGAGGCTAGTCTACGTGTCTGTCTCTCGTTTTACCTAACGGAGGAGGAGCCGACGAGTATGTTTCTCTATTTGCCTGTCTGTCTGTCTGTCTGTCTGTCTGTCTGTCTGTCTATCTATCTATCTATCTATCTATCTATCTATCTATCTATCCAACTAGTGGAGGCATAGCCGAAGCCACGTGTGACTTTTTACTTGTGTGACTGTTGGAGGAGGAGGTTAGTTTGTATATCAACCTATCTACCTATTGGAGGAAGAGAAGGAGGCTACTGTGTGTGTGTTTGTGTGTGTGTGTGTGTGTGTGTGTGTGTGTCTATGTATTTGTCTCTCTGTCTTTATAATGGAGGATGGCTCTCAGTATTTGACTCACCTGGAGGGATGGCAATTGCCACCCTGTAGCAGCAGAGTGCGGCCCCATTGCAGGCTGAGGGGGACACTGGATGGAAATCCACAGGCTTGCCTGGGCCGCCCGTGCCTCCCGCGCCAAGCCCCAGCCTGACACCCGCCGCGCCCCACTGCACACCCGCCTCACGGGAGCCGGAAAACACAGAGATGTGCACCTCGAGTACCTAGGGTAGCAGAGATCAACCCTAGAACCATCCAACGGGGAGACCTGAGCAAATACAGGGGCTCGGTGGGGCAGCCCCGACTACTCACTGCAGCCCCTGATCCATACCGCGCCTGCCTCCGGGGCGGACGCTGACATGGAAACATGCATACGGTGAACCTGGGGCAGGAGAGGCCGCCCCCAGGCCAGGCCGATGTGGAGATGGGAGCAAACTGATCGGTTGATCAGAGGCAGTCCGCTCCCCACGACGTCCCTGTCCTCTGAAGTCACCTCACCATCATCCCAGGACCTGGCTGACTAGGAGACTTATATCCCGGAAACCTGGGGGTAGCAGAGGCCGCCCTGAGGCCTGGAGAGGGCGAGATGGGAGGAAAATGACCAAGCCGCCGAGGCATCCCCGTTTGCTGCTATGCCGCCTCCGCCTCTGCTGCCGACCTCTTCCCCTGACCTCACCACGCCCGCTCCCAGGAGCAGGGTGACTTTAAAGGTTTGAGTCCGGTGAACTTGGGGGAGCGGATGCCACCTCCAGGCAAGGCAGCTAGGGACATGGGAGAATATCCTCTAGCTCGACAGTGGCGCCCTATTCCCCAGTCGCTTCCGTCAAACCCCTTCCCCAGAACACCCATGTCTAGATTGTGTGTCGGTCTGACTACCAGCCTGCCTGCCTATATATTTGAGAATGGGAGGGGCTAGTCTACGTGTGTGACTGTCGTTTTACCTAACGGAGGAGCAGCCGACGAGTAGGTCTCTCTATTTGCCTGCCTATCTATCTATCTATCTATCTATCTGTCTATCTATCTATCTATCTATCTATCTATCTATCTATCTATCTATCTATGTTTCTATCTATCTATCAAGTGGAGTCATAGCAGGAGCCAAGTGTGACTTTTTACTTGTGTGTCTGTTGGAGGAGGAGGTTAGTTTGTCTATCTACCTATCTACCTATTGGAAGAGAAGGAGGAGGCGTGTGTGTGTGTGTTTGTGCATGTCTGTCTGTCTATGTTTCTGTCTCCCTCTATAATGGATGAGGAGGAGGAGGTTAGGATAGATGGCTGTGTCTAAATGGAGGAAGACGCTAGTGTGTCTGACTGTCTATTTATTTGTCTCTCTGTCTGTCTAATGGAGGAAGCCTCTCAGTATTCGACTCACCTGGAAGGATGTCAATTGCCACCCTGAAGCAACAGAGGGTGCCCCCATTGCAGTCTGAGGGGGACAATGGATGGGAACCCACAGGCTTGCCAGGGCAGACCGTGCCTCCCGCTTCTGCTCTTTCTATAGCCGCCCGCGCCAAGCCCCAGCCCGGCACCCGCCGCGCCCCACCGCACACCCGCTTCACGGGAGCCGGAAAACACAGAGATGTGCACCTCGAGTACCTAGGTAGGGTAGCCGAAACCAACCCTAGGACCGGCCAAGGGGGAGATCGGAGCAAATACAGGGGCTCGGTGGGGCAGACCCGCCTCCTCACTGCAGCCCCTAATCACACCGGGACTGCCTGCGGGGCGCAGGCTCACATGGAAACATGGATACTGTGAACCCGGGGCAGGAGAGCCCGCCCCCCGGACAGGCCCTTGTGGAGATGGGAGCAAACTGATCGGCTCACCCGATGTAGTCCGCTCCCCTCAACGTGCCTGTACCCAGAGATCACCTCAGCTGCCTCCCAGGACCTGGCAGACAGGGAGAATTAAATCCCGCACACCTGGTGTAGCAGAGGCCACCCCGAGGCCAGGAGAGGGGGAGATGGTAGGAAAATGACCGACTCGCCGATGCATCCCCCTTAGCTGCTGAGCCGCCTCCATATCTGCCGATGACCTCTTCCCCTAGCCTTCCCATGCCTGCTCCCAGGAGCAGGCTAAGTTCAAAGGCTTGAGCCCAACGAATTTGGGGGAGCGGAGGCCGCCCTCAGGCAAGGCAGCTAGGGACAGGGGATATAATCCTATTACTCGCCAGTGGCACAACTCTCCCTGGACAACGCTTCTTAACCCGGTCCACAGAACGCACCCCTCCTCTAGTGTGTCAGTCTGTCTGACTGCCTGCTTGACTGCCTGCCTATTGGAGGATGGGAGAGGCAAGCCTTTGTGTGTGCCCGTCTGTTTATCTAACGGAGGAGGAGGAGACTAGTATGTCTCTCTGCCTGCCTATCTAACTCTCTATCTATAGATCTATTTATCTACCTAACTATCTATCTATCTAAAGGAGGCAAACCTGTAGGCTAGTGTGCCGTTTTATTTGTCTGTGTATTGGAGGATTAGGTTAGTGTGTCTATCTACATAAATACCAATTTGAAGAACAGGAGGATGCTACCGTGTATGTGTGTGTGTGTGTGTGTGTGTGTGTGTGTGTGTGTGTGTGAGTGCGGGTCTGTGTATCAATGTACCTGAAAGTAAAGTGGGGGGATTCTACTGTATCTGTCTCTCAGTCAATGTGTGCATCTAACGGGAGGAGGAGTAAGCTAGTATGTCTGTCTCTCTGTCTATGTATCACATATGTATATATGTACGTTTATCTAGTCGAGAAGAAGGAGGCTACAGTGTCTATCTGTCTGTCGGTCAGAGGAAGAGAAGACTAGTGTGTATGTCGGTCTGTGGGTCTATGATTGTGTCTGTATTATTATCTAATGGAGAAGAAGAAGGATTCCAAAGTGTCTGGCAATCAGTCTGTCTCTCTACAGGAGAACATAGAGGCTAGTGTGTGTATCAGTCAATCTCAGTGACTATCTATCTAAAGGAGGAGGAGGAAGAGTCTATTACGTTTCTCTATCTATTATCTAATGGAGGAGGAGATTAGTGTGTCTCACTACCTAATTAATTGAGGAGAAGTAGGACGCCAGTGTGTGCATGTGTGTGTCTGTGGGTGTCTGCGTATGTATGTATGTGTCTCCCTCTATAATGCATGAGGAAGAGGAGGTTAGGATATATGGCTGTTTCTAAATGGAGGAAGAGGCTAGTGTGTCTGTCTGTCTATTTATTTGTCTCTCTGTGTGTCTAATGGAGGAAGAATCCCAGTATTCGTGCCACCTGGGGGGATGGCAATTGCCACCCTGAAGCAGCAGGGGGCGCCCCAACTACAGGCTGAGGGGAACACTGGCTAGAAACCCACAGGCTTGCCTGGGCAGCCCATGCCTCCCACTTCTGCCCTCTCTGTTTCCGCCACCGCCCCGCCCCAGTCCCGCCCCCGCCCCGCCCACAGGCCACCCCTGCCCGCCTCCCGGGAGCCGGGAAACGCAAAGATGTGCACCTCGTGTACCTAGGGTAGCAGAGATCAACCCTAGAACCGGCCAAGGGGGAGATCTGAGCAAATACAGGGGCTCGGTGGGGCAGCCCCGACTACTCACTGCAGCCCCTGATCGCACTGCGCCTGCCTCCGGGGCGGACGCTGACATGGAAACATGCATACGGTGAACCTGGGGCAGGACAGGCCGCCCCCAGGCCAGGCCGTTGTGGAGATGGGAGCAAACTGATGGGCTGATCAGAGGCAGTCCGCTCCCCACGACGTCCCTGTCCTCTGAAGTCACCTCAGCAGCATCCCAGGACCTGGCTGACCAGGAGAACTAAATCCCGGAAACCTGGGTTAGCAGAGGCCGCCCCGAGGGCAGACGAGGTGGAGTTGGGAGGAAAATGACCAAGCCGCCGAGGCATCCCCGTTTGCTGCTGTGCCGCCTCCACCTCTGCTGCCGACCTCTTCCCCTGAGCTCACCACGCCCGCTCCCAGCAGCAGGGAGACTTCAAAGGTTTGAGTCCGGTGAACTTGGGGGAGCGGATGCCAACCCCAGGCAAGGCAGCTAGGGACATGGAAAAATATCCTCTGGCTCGCCAGTGGCACCCTATTCCCCGGTCGCCGCCGTCCGACCCCTTCCCCATACCGCATATCTCTACTTTGTCTGTCTGTCTGACTACCTGCCTGAATGCCTATATATTCGAGAATGGAAGAGGCTAGTCTACGTGTCTGTCTCTCGTTTTACCTAACGGAGGAGGAGCCGACGAGTATGTTTCTCTATTTGCCTGTCTGTCTGTCTGTCTGTCTGTCTGTCTGTCTGTCTATCTATCTATCTATCTATCTATCTATCTATCTATCCAACTAGTGGAGGCATAGCCGAAGCCACGTGTGACTTTTTACTTGTGTGACTGTTGGAGGAGGAGGTTAGTTTGTATATCAACCTATCTACCTATTGGAGGAAGAGAAGGAGGCTAGTGTGTGTGTGTTTGTGTGTGTGTGTGTGTGTGTGTGTGTGTGTGTGTCTATGTATTTGTCTCTCTGTCTTTCTAATGGAGGATGGCTCTCAGTATTTGACTCACCTGGAGGGATGGCAATTGCCACCCTGTAGCAGCAGAGGGCGGCCCCATTGCAGGCTGAGGGGGACACTGGATGGAAATCCACAGGCTTGCCTGGGCCGCCCGTGCCTCCCGCGCCAAGCCCCAGCCTGACACCCGCCGCGCCCCACTGCACACCCGCCTCACGGGAGCCGGAAAACACAGAGATGTGCACCTCGAGTACCTAGGGTAGCAGAGATCAACCCTAGAACCATCCAACGGGGAGACCTGAGCAAATACAGGGGCTCGGTGGGGCAGCCCCGACTACTCACTGCAGCCCCTGATCCATACCGCGCCTGCCTCCGGGGCGGACGCTGACATGGAAACATGCATACGGTGAACCTGGGGCAGGAGAGGCCGCCCCCAGGCCAGGCCGATGTGGAGATGGGAGCAAACTGATCGGTTGATCAGAGGCAGTCCGCTCCCCACGACGTCCCTGTCCTCTGAAGTCACCTCACCATCATCCCAGGACCTGGCTGACTAGGAGACTTATATCCCGGAAACCTGGGGGTAGCAGAGGCCGCCCTGAGGCCTGGAGAGGGCGAGATGGGAGGAAAATGACCAAGCCGCCGAGGCATCCCCGTTTGCTGCTATGCCGCCTCCGCCTCTGCTGCCGACCTCTTCCCCTGACCTCACCACGCCCGCTCCCAGGAGCAGGGTGACTTTAAAGGTTTGAGTCCGGTGAACTTGGGGGAGCGGATGCCACCTCCAGGCAAGGCAGCTAGGGACATGGGAGAATATCCTCTAGCTCGACAGTGGCGCCCTATTCCCCAGTCGCTTCCGTCAAACCCCTTCCCCAGAACACCCATGTCTAGATTGTGTGTCGGTCTGACTACCAGCCTGCCTGCCTATATATTTGAGAATGGGAGGGGCTAGTCTACGTGTGTGACTGTCGTTTTACCTAACGGAGGAGCAGCCAACGAGTAGGTCTCTCTATTTGCCTGCCTAACTATCTATCTATCTATCTATCTGTCTATCTATCTATCTATCTATGTTTCTATCTATCTATCAAGTGGAGTCATAGCAGGAGCCAAGTGTGACTTTTTACTTGTGTGTCTGTTGGAGGAGGAGGTTAGTTTGTCTATCTACCTATCTACCTATTGGAAGAGAAGGAGGAGGCGTGTGTGTGTGTGTTTGTGCATGTCTGTCTGTCTATGTTTCTGTCTCCCTCTATAATGGATGAGGAGGAGGAGGTTAGGATAGATGGCTGTGTCTAAATGGAGGAAGACGCTAGTGTGTCTGACTGTCTATTTATTTGTCTCTCTGTCTGTCTAATGGAGGAAGCCTCTCAGTATTCGACTCACCTGGAAGGATGTCAATTGCCACCCTGAAGCAACAGAGGGTGCCCCCATTGCAGTCTGAGGGGGACAATGGATGGGAACCCACAGGCTTGCCAGGGCAGACCGTGCCTCCCGCTTCTGCTCTTTCTATAGCCGCCCGCGCCAAGCCCCAGCCCGGCACCCGCCGCGCCCCACCGCACACCCGCTTCACGGGAGCCGGAAAACACAGAGATGTGCACCTCGAGTACCTAGGTAGGGTAGCCGAAACCAACCCTAGGACCGGCCAAGGGGGAGATCGGAGCAAATACAGGGGCTCGGTGGGGCAGACCCGCCTCCTCACTGCAGCCCCTAATCACACCGGGACTGCCTGCGGGGCGCAGGCTCACATGGAAACATGGATACTGTGAACCCGGGGCAGGAGAGCCCGCCCCCCGGACAGGCCCTTGTGGAGATGGGAGCAAACTGATCGGCTCACCCGATGTAGTCCGCTCCCCTCAACGTGCCTGTACCCAGAGATCACCTCAGCTGCCTCCCAGGACCTGGCAGACAGGGAGAATTAAATCCCGCACACCTGGTGTAGCAGAGGCCACCCCGAGGCCAGGAGAGGGGGAGATGGTAGGAAAATGACCGACTCGCCGATGCATCCCCCTTAGCTGCTGAGCCGCCTCCATATCTGCCGATGACCTCTTCCCCTAGCCTTCCCATGCCTGCTCCCAGGAGCAGGCTAAGTTCAAAGGCTTGAGCCCAACGAATTTGGGGGAGCGGAGGCCGCCCTCAGGCAAGGCAGCTAGGGACAGGGGATATAATCCTATTACTCGCCAGTGGCACAACTCTCCCTGGACAACGCTTCTTAACCCGGTCCACAGAACGCACCCCACCTCTAGTGTGTCAGTCTGTCTGACTGCCTGCTTGACTGCCTGCCTATTGGAGGATGGGAGAGGCAAGCCTTTGTGTGTGCCCGTCTGTTTATCTAACGGAGGAGGAGGAGACTAGTATGTCTCTCTGCCTGCCTATCTAACTCTCTATCTATAGATCTATTTATCTACCTAACTATCTATCTATCTAAAGGAGGCAAACCTGTAGGCTAGTGTGCCGTTTTATTTGTCTGTGTATTGGAGGATTAGGTTAGTGTGTCTATCTACATAAATACCAATTTGAAGAACAGGAGGATGCTACCGTGTATGTGTGTGTGTGTGTGTGTGTGTGTGTGTGTGTGAGTGCGGGTCTGTGTATCAATGTACCTGAAAGTAAAGTGGGGGGATTCTACTGTATCTGTCTCTCAGTCAATGTGTGCATCTAACGGGAGGAGGAGTAAGCTAGTATGTCTGTCTCTCTGTCTATGTATCACATATGTATATATGTACGTTTATCTAGTCGAGAAGAAGGAGGCTACAGTGTCTATCTGTCTGTCGGTCAGAGGAAGAGAAGACTAGTGTGTATGTCGGTCTGTGGGTCTATGATTGTGTCTGTATTATTATCTAATGGAGAAGAAGAAGGATTCCAAAGTGTCTGGCAATCAGTCTGTCTCTCTACAGGAGAACATAGAGGCTAGTGTGTGTATCAGTCAATCTCAGTGACTATCTATCTAAAGGAGGAGGAGGAAGAGTCTATTACGTTTCTCTATCTATTATCTAATGGAGGAGGAGATTAGTGTGTCTCACTACCTAATTAATTGAGGAGAAGTAGGACGCCAGTGTGTGCATGTGTGTGTCTGTGGGTGTCTGCGTATGTATGTATGTGTCTCCCTCTATAATGCATGAGGAAGAGGAGGTTAGGATATATGGCTGTTTCTAAATGGAGGAAGAGGCTAGTGTGTCTGTCTGTCTATTTATTTGTCTCTCTGTGTGTCTAATGGAGGAAGAATCCCAGTATTCGTGCCACCTGGGGGGATGGCAATTGCCACCCTGAAGCAGCAGGGGGCGCCCCAACTACAGGCTGAGGGGAACACTGGCTAGAAACCCACAGGCTTGCCTGGGCAGCCCATGCCTCCCACTTCTGCCCTCTCTGTTTCCGCCACCGCCCCGCCCCAGTCCCGCCCCCGCCCCGCCCACAGGCCACCCCTGCCCGCCTCCCGGGAGCCGGGAAACGCAAAGATGTGCACCTCGTGTACCTAGGGTAGCAGAGATCAACCCTAGAACCGGCCAAGGGGGAGATCTGAGCAAATACAGGGGCTCGGTGGGGCAGCCCCGACTACTCACTGCAGCCCCTGATCGCACCGCGCCTGCCTCCGGGGCGGACGCTGACATGGAAACATGCATACGGTGAACCTGGGGCAGGACAGGCCGCCCCCAGGCCAGGCCGTTGTGGAGATGGGAGCAAACTGATGGGCTGATCAGAGGCAGTCCGCTCCCCACGACGTCCCTGTCCTCTGAAGTCACCTCAGCAGCATCCCAGGACCTGGCTGACCAGGAGAACTAAATCCCGGAAACCTGGGTTAGCAGAGGCCGCCCCGAGGGCAGACGAGGTGGAGTTGGGAGGAAAATGACCAAGCCGCCGAGGCATCCCCGTTTGCTGCTGTGCCGCCTCCACCTCTGCTGCCGACCTCTTCCCCTGAGCTCACCACGCCCGCTCCCAGCAGCAGGGAGACTTCAAAGGTTTGAGTCCGGTGAACTTGGGGGAGCGGATGCCAACCCCAGGCAAGGCAGCTAGGGACATGGAAAAATATCCTCTGGCTCGCCAGTGGCACCCTATTCCCCGGTCGCCGCCGTCCGACCCCTTCCCCATACCGCATATCTCTACTTTGTCTGTCTGTCTGACTACCTGCCTGAATGCCTATATATTCGAGAATGGAAGAGGCTAGTCTACGTGTCTGTCTCTCGTTTTACCTAACGGAGGAGGAGCCGACGAGTATGTTTCTCTATTTGCCTGTCTGTCTGTCTGTCTGTCTGTCTGTCTGTCTGTCTATCTATCTATCTATCTATCTATCTATCTATCTATCTATCTATCTATCTATCCAACTAGTGGAGGCATAGCCGAAGCCACGTGTGACTTTTTACTTGTGTGACTGTTGGAGGAGGAGGTTAGTTTGTATATCAACCTATCTACCTATTGGAGGAAGAGAAGGAGGCTAGTGTGTGTGTGTTTGTGTGTGTGTGTGTGTGTGTGTGTGTGTGTGTCTATGTATTTGTCTCTCTGTCTTTCTAATGGAGGATGGCTCTCAGTATTTGACTCACCTGGAGGGATGGCAATTGCCACCCTGTAGCAGCAGAGGGCGGCCCCATTGCAGGCTGAGGGGGACACTGGATGGAAATCCACAGGCTTGCCTGGGCCGCCCGTGCCTCCCGCTTCCGCCCTCTCTATAGCCGCCCGCGCCAAGCCCCAGCCTGACACCCGCCGCGCCCCACTGCACACCCGCCTCACGGGAGCCGGAAAACACAGAGATGTGCACCTCGAGTACCTAGGGTAGCAGAGATCAACCCTAGAACCATCCAACGGGGAGACCTGAGCAAATACAGGGGCTCGGTGGGGCAGCCCCGACTACTCACTGCAGCCCCTGATCCACACCGCGCCTGCCTCCGGGGCGGACGCTGACATGGAAACATGCATACGGTGAACCTGGGGCAGGAGAGGCCGCCCCCAGGCCAGGCCGATGTGGAGATGGGAGCAAACTGATCGGTTGATCAGAGGCAGTCCGCTCCCCACGACGTCCCTGTCCTCTGAAGTCACCTCACCATCATCCCAGGACCTGGCTGACTAGGAGACTTATATCCCGGAAACCTGGGGGTAGCAGAGGCCGCCCTGAGGCCTGGAGAGGGCGAGATGGGAGGAAAATGACCAAGCCGCCGAGGCATCCCCGTTTGCTGCTATGCCGCCTCCGCCTCTGCTGCCGACCTCTTCCCCTGACCTCACCACGCCCGCTCCCAGGAGCAGGGTGACTTTAAAGGTTTGAGTCCGGTGAACTTGGGGGAGCGGATGCCACCTCCAGGCAAGGCAGCTAGGGACATGGGAGAATATCCTCTAGCTCGACAGTGGCGCCCTATTCCCCAGTCGCTTCCGTCAAACCCCTTCCCCAGAACACCCATGTCTAGATTGTGTGTCGGTCTGACTACCAGCCTGCCTGCCTATATATTTGAGAATGGGAGGGGCTAGTCTACGTGTGTGACTGTCGTTTTACCTAACGGAGGAGCAGCCGACGAGTAGGTCTCTCTATTTGCCTGCCTATCTATCTATCTATCTATCTATCTGTCTATCTATCTATCTATCTATCTATCTATCTATCTATCTATGTTTCTATCTATCTATCAAGTGGAGTCATAGCAGGAGCCAAGTGTGACTTTTTACTTGTGTGTCTGTTGGAGGAGGAGGTTAGTTTGTCTATCTACCTATCTACCTATTGGAAGAGAAGGAGGAGGCGTGTGTGTGTGTGTTTGTGCATGTCTGTCTGTCTATGTTTCTGTCTCCCTCTATAATGGATGAGGAGGAGGAGGTTAGGATAGATGGCTGTGTCTAAATGGAGGAAGACGCTAGTGTGTCTGACTGTCTATTTATTTGTCTCTCTGTCTGTCTAATGGAGGAAGCCTCTCAGTATTCGACTCACCTGGAAGGATGTCAATTGCCACCCTGAAGCAACAGAGGGTGCCCCCATTGCAGTCTGAGGGGGACAATGGATGGGAACCCACAGGCTTGCCAGGGCAGACCGTGCCTCCCGCTTCTGCTCTTTCTATAGCCGCCCGCGCCAAGCCCCAGCCCGGCACCCGCCGCGCCCCACCGCACACCCGCTTCACGGGAGCCGGAAAACACAGAGATGTGCACCTCGAGTACCTAGGTAGGGTAGCCGAAACCAACCCTAGGACCGGCCAAGGGGGAGATCGGAGCAAATACAGGGGCTCGGTGGGGCAGACCCGCCTCCTCACTGCAGCCCCTAATCACACCGGGACTGCCTGCGGGGCGCAGGCTCACATGGAAACATGGATACTGTGAACCCGGGGCAGGAGAGCCCGCCCCCCGGACAGGCCCTTGTGGAGATGGGAGCAAACTGATCGGCTCACCCGATGTAGTCCGCTCCCCTCAACGTGCCTGTACCCAGAGATCACCTCAGCTGCCTCCCAGGACCTGGCAGACAGGGAGAATTAAATCCCGCACACCTGGTGTAGCAGAGGCCACCCCGAGGCCAGGAGAGGGGGAGATGGTAGGAAAATGACCGACTCGCCGATGCATCCCCCTTAGCTGCTGAGCCGCCTCCATATCTGCCAATGACCTCTTCCCCTAGCCTTCCCATGCCTGCTCCCAGGAGCAGGCTAAGTTCAAAGGCTTGAGCCCAACGAATTTGGGGGAGCGGAGGCCGCCCTCAGGCAAGGCAGCTAGGGACAGGGGATATAATCCTATTACTCGCCAGTGGCACAACTCTCCCTGGACAACGCTTCTTAACCCGGTCCACAGAACGCACCCCTCCTCTAGTGTGTCAGTCTGTCTGACTGCCTGCTTGACTGCCTGCCTATTGGAGGATGGGAGAGGCAAGCCTTTGTGTGTGCCCGTCTGTTTATCTAACGGAGGAGGAGGAGACTAGTATGTCTCTCTGCCTGCCTATCTAACTCTCTATCTATAGATCTATTTATCTACCTAACTATCTATCTATCTAAAGGAGGCAAACCTGTAGGCTAGTGTGCCGTTTTATTTGTCTGTGTATTGGAGGATTAGGTTAGTGTGTCTATCTACATAAATACCAATTTGAAGAACAGGAGGATGCTACCGTGTATGTGTGTGTGTGTGTGTGTGTGTGTGTGTGTGTGTGTGAGTGCGGGTCTGTGTATCAATGTACCTGAAAGTAAAGTGGGGGGATTCTACTGTATCTGTCTCTCAGTCAATGTGTGCATCTAATGGGAGGAGGAGTAAGCTAGTATGTCTGTCTCTCTGTCTATGTATCACATATGTATATATGTACGTTTATCTAGTCGAGAAGAAGGAGGCTACAGTGTCTATCTGTCTGTCGGTCAGAGGAAGAGAAGACTAGTGTGTATGTCGGTCTGTGGGTCTATGATTGTGTCTGTATTATTATCTAATGGAGAAGAAGAAGGATTCCAAAGTGTCTGGCAATCAGTCTGTCTCTCTACAGGAGAACATAGAGGCTAGTGTGTGTATCAGTCAATCTCAGTGACTATCTATCTAAAGGAGGAGGAGGAAGAGTCTATTACGTTTCTCTATCTATTATCTAATGGAGGAGGAGATTAGTGTGTCTCACTACCTAATTAATTGAGGAGAAGTAGGACGCCAGTGTGTGCATGTGTGTGTCTGTGGGTGTCTGCGTATGTATGTATGTGTCTCCCTCTATAATGCATGAGGAAGAGGAGGTTAGGATATATGGCTGTTTCTAAATGGAGGAAGAGGCTAGCGTGTCTGTCTGTCTATTTATTTGTCTCTCTGTGTGTCTAATGGAGGAAGAATCCCAGTATTCGTGCCACCTGGGGGGATGGCAATTGCCACCCTGAAGCAGCAGGGGGCGCCCCAACTACAGGCTGAGGGGAACACTGGCTAGAAACCCACAGGCTTGCCTGGGCAGCCCATGCCTCCCACTTCTGCCCTCTCTGTTTCCGCCACCGCCCCGCCCCAGTCCCGCCCCCGCCCCGCCCACAGGCCACCCCTGCCCGCCTCCCGGGAGCCGGGAAACGCAAAGATGTGCACCTCGTGTACCTAGGGTAGCAGAGATCAACCCTAGAACCGGCCAAGGGGGAGATCTGAGCAAATACAGGGGCTCGGTGGGGCAGCCCCGACTACTCACTGCAGCCCCTGATCGCACCGCGCCTGCCTCCGGGGCGGACGCTGACATGGAAACATGCATACGGTGAACCTGGGGCAGGACAGGCCGCCCCCAGGCCAGGCCGTTGTGGAGATGGGAGCAAACTGATGGGCTGATCAGAGGCAGTCCGCTCCCCACGACGTCCCTGTCCTCTGAAGTCACCTCAGCAGCATCCCAGGACCTGGCTGACCAGGAGAACTAAATCCCGGAAACCTGGGTTAGCAGAGGCCGCCCCGAGGGCAGACGAGGTGGAGTTGGGAGGAAAATGACCAAGCCGCCGAGGCATCCCCGTTTGCTGCTGTGCCGCCTCCACCTCTGCTGCCGACCTCTTCCCCTGAGCTCACCACGCCCGCTCCCAGCAGCAGGGAGACTTCAAAGGTTTGAGTCCGGTGAACTTGGGGGAGCGGATGCCAACCCCAGGCAAGGCAGCTAGGGACATGGAAAAATATCCTCTGGCTCGCCAGTGGCACCCTATTCCCCGGTCGCCGCCGTCCGACCCCTTCCCCATACCGCATATCTCTACTTTGTCTGTCTGTCTGACTACCTGCCTGAATGCCTATATATTCGAGAATGGAAGAGGCTAGTCTACGTGTCTGTCTCTCGTTTTACCTAACGGAGGAGGAGCCGACGAGTATGTTTCTCTATTTGCCTGTCTGTCTGTCTGTCTGTCTGTCTGTCTGTCTATCTATCTATCTATCTATCTATCTATCTATCTATCTATCTATCCAACTAGTGGAGGCATAGCCGAAGCCACGTGTGACTTTTTACTTGTGTGACTGTTGGAGGAGGAGGTTAGTTTGTATATCAACCTATCTACCTATTGGAGGAAGAGAAGGAGGCTAGTGTGTGTGTGTTTGTGTGTGTGTGTGTGTGTGTGTGTGTGTGTGTGTGTGTCTATGTATTTGTCTCTCTGTCTTTCTAATGGAGGATGGCTCTCAGTATTTGACTCACCTGGAGGGATGGCAATTGCCACCCTGTAGCAGCAGAGGGCGGCCCCATTGCAGGCTGAGGGGGACACTGGATGGAAATCCACAGGCTTGCCTGGGCCGCCCGTGCCTCCCGCTTCCGCCCTCTCTATAGCCGCCCGCGCCAAGCCCCAGCCTGACACCCGCCGCGCCCCACTGCACACCCGCCTCACGGGAGCCGGAAAACACAGAGATGTGCACCTCGAGTACCTAGGGTAGCAGAGATCAACCCTAGAACCATCCAACGGGGAGACCTGAGCAAATACAGGGGCTCGGTGGGGCAGCCCCGACTACTCACTGCAGCCCCTGATCCATACCGCGCCTGCCTCCGGGGCGGACGCTGACATGGAAACATGCATACGGTGAACCTGGGGCAGGAGAGGCCGCCCCCAGGCCAGGCCGATGTGGAGATGGGAGCAAACTGATCGGTTGATCAGAGGCAGTCCGCTCCCCACGACGTCCCTGTCCTCTGAAGTCACCTCACCATCATCCCAGGACCTGGCTGACTAGGAGACTTATATCCCGGAAACCTGGGGGTAGCAGAGGCCGCCCTGAGGCCTGGAGAGGGCGAGATGGGAGGAAAATGACCAAGCCGCCGAGGCATCCCCGTTTGCTGCTATGCCGCCTCCGCCTCTGCTGCCGACCTCTTCCCCTGACCTCACCACGCCCGCTCCCAGGAGCAGGGTGACTTTAAAGGTTTGAGTCCGGTGAACTTGGGGGAGCGGATGCCACCTCCAGGCAAGGCAGCTAGGGACATGGGAGAATATCCTCTAGCTCGACAGTGGCGCCCTATTCCCCAGTCGCTTCCGTCAAACCCCTTCCCCAGAACACCCATGTCTAGATTGTGTGTCGGTCTGACTACCAGCCTGCCTGCCTATATATTTGAGAATGGGAGGGGCTAGTCTACGTGTGTGACTGTCGTTTTACCTAACGGAGGAGCAGCCGACGAGTAGGTCTCTCTATTTGCCTGCCTAACTATCTATCTATCTATCTATCTGTCTATCTATCTATCTATCTATGTTTCTATCTATCTATCAAGTGGAGTCATAGCAGGAGCCAAGTGTGACTTTTTACTTGTGTGTCTGTTGGAGGAGGAGGTTAGTTTGTCTATCTACCTATCTACCTATTGGAAGAGAAGGAGGAGGCGTGTGTGTGTGTGTTTGTGCATGTCTGTCTGTCTATGTTTCTGTCTCCCTCTATAATGGATGAGGAGGAGGAGGTTAGGATAGATGGCTGTGTCTAAATGGAGGAAGACGCTAGTGTGTCTGACTGTCTATTTATTTGTCTCTCTGTCTGTCTAATGGAGGAAGCCTCTCAGTATTCGACTCACCTGGAAGGATGTCAATTGCCACCCTGAAGCAACAGAGGGTGCCCCCATTGCAGTCTGAGGGGGACAATGGATGGGAACCCACAGGCTTGCCAGGGCAGACCGTGCCTCCCGCTTCTGCTCTTTCTATAGCCGCCCGCGCCAAGCCCCAGCCCGGCACCCGCCGCGCCCCACCGCACACCCGCTTCACGGGAGCCGGAAAACACAGAGATGTGCACCTCGAGTACCTAGGTAGGGTAGCCGAAACCAACCCTAGGACCGGCCAAGGGGGAGATCGGAGCAAATACAGGGGCTCGGTGGGGCAGACCCGCCTCCTCACTGCAGCCCCTAATCACACCGGGACTGCCTGCGGGGCGCAGGCTCACATGGAAACATGGATACTGTGAACCCGGGGCAGGAGAGCCCGCCCCCCGGACAGGCCCTTGTGGAGATGGGAGCAAACTGATCGGCTCACCCGATGTAGTCCGCTCCCCTCAACGTGCCTGTACCCAGAGATCACCTCAGCTGCCTCCCAGGACCTGGCAGACAGGGAGAATTAAATCCCGCACACCTGGTGTAGCAGAGGCCACCCCGAGGCCAGGAGAGGGGGAGATGGTAGGAAAATGACCGACTCGCCGATGCATCCCCCTTAGCTGCTGAGCCGCCTCCATATCTGCCGATGACCTCTTCCCCTAGCCTTCCCATGCCTGCTCCCAGGAGCAGGCTAAGTTCAAAGGCTTGAGCCCAACGAATTTGGGGGAGCGGAGGCCGCCCTCAGGCAAGGCAGCTAGGGACAGGGGATATAATCCTATTACTCGCCAGTGGCACAACTCTCCCTGGACAACGCTTCTTAACCCGGTCCACAGAACGCACCCCTCCTCTAGTGTGTCAGTCTGTCTGACTGCCTGCTTGACTGCCTGCCTATTGGAGGATGGGAGAGGCAAGCCTTTGTGTGTGCCCGTCTGTTTATCTAACGGAGGAGGAGGAGACTAGTATGTCTCTCTGCCTGCCTATCTAACTCTCTATCTATAGATCTATTTATCTACCTAACTATCTATCTATCTAAAGGAGGCAAACCTGTAGGCTAGTGTGCCGTTTTATTTATCTGTGTATTGGAGGATTAGGTTAGTGTGTCTATCTACATAAATACCAATTTGAAGAACAGGAGGATGCTACCGTGTATGTGTGTGTGTGTGTGTGTGTGTGTGTGTGTGTGTGTGTGAGTGCGGGTCTGTGTATCAATGTACCTGAAAGTAAAGTGGGGGGATTCTACTGTATCTGTCTCTCAGTCAATGTGTGCATCTAACGGGAGGAGGAGTAAGCTAGTATGTCTGTCTCTCTGTCTATGTATCACATATGTATATATGTACGTTTATCTAGTCGAGAAGAAGGAGGCTACAGTGTCTATCTGTCTGTCGGTCAGAGGAAGAGAAGACTAGTGTGTATGTCGGTCTGTGGGTCTATGATTGTGTCTGTATTATTATCTAATGGAGAAGAAGAAGGATTCCAAAGTGTCTGGCAATCAGTCTGTCTCTCTACAGGAGAACATAGAGGCTAGTGTGTGTATCAGTCAATCTCAGTGACTATCTATCTAAAGGAGGAGGAGGAAGAGTCTATTACGTTTCTCTATCTATTATCTAATGGAGGAGGAGATTAGTGTGTCTCACTACCTAATTAATTGAGGAGAAGTAGGACGCCAGTGTGTGCATGTGTGTGTCTGTGGGTGTCTGCGTATGTATGTATGTGTCTCCCTCTATAATGCATGAGGAAGAGGAGGTTAGGATATATGGCTGTTTCTAAATGGAGGAAGAGGCTAGTGTGTCTGTCTGTCTATTTATTTGTCTCTCTGTGTGTCTAATGGAGGAAGAATCCCAGTATTCGTGCCACCTGGGGGGATGGCAATTGCCACCCTGAAGCAGCAGGGGGCGCCCCAACTACAGGCTGAGGGGAACACTGGCTAGAAACCCACAGGCTTGCCTGGGCAGCCCATGCCTCCCACTTCTGCCCTCTCTGTTTCCGCCACCGCCCCGCCCCAGTCCCGCCCCCGCCCCGCCCACAGGCCACCCCTGCCCGCCTCCCGGGAGCCGGGAAACGCAAAGATGTGCACCTCGTGTACCTAGGGTAGCAGAGATCAACCCTAGAACCGGCCAAGGGGGAGATCTGAGCAAATACAGGGGCTCGGTGGGGCAGCCCCGACTACTCACTGCAGCCCCTGATCGCACCGCGCCTGCCTCCGGGGCGGACGCTGACATGGAAACATGCATACGGTGAACCTGGGGCAGGACAGGCCGCCCCCAGGCCAGGCCGTTGTGGAGATGGGAGCAAACTGATCGGCTGATCAGAGGCAGTCCGCTCCCCACGACGTCCCTGTCCTCTGAAGTCACCTCAGCAGCATCCCAGGACCTGGCTGACCAGGAGAACTAAATCCCGGAAACCTGGGTTAGCAGAGGCCGCCCCGAGGGCAGACGAGGTGGAGTTGGGAGGAAAATGACCAAGCCGCCGAGGCATCCCCGTTTGCTGCTGTGCCGCCTCCACCTCTGCTGCCGACCTCTTCCCCTGAGCTCACCACGCCCGCTCCCAGCAGCAGGGAGACTTCAAAGGTTTGAGTCCGGTGAACTTGGGGGAGCGGATGCCAACCCCAGGCAAGGCAGCTAGGGACATGGAAAAATATCCTCTGGCTCGCCAGTGGCACCCTATTCCCCGGTCGCCGCCGTCCGACCCCTTCCCCATACCGCATATCTCTACTTTGTCTGTCTGTCTGACTACCTGCCTGAATGCCTATATATTCGAGAATGGAAGAGGCTAGTCTACGTGTCTGTCTCTCGTTTTACCTAACGGAGGAGGAGCCGACGAGTATGTTTCTCTATTTGCCTGTCTGTCTGTCTGTCTGTCTGTCTGTCTGTCTGTCTATCTATCTATCTATCTATCTATCTATCTATCTATCTATCCAACTAGTGGAGGCATAGCCGAAGCCACGTGTGACTTTTTACTTGTGTGACTGTTGGAGGAGGAGGTTAGTTTGTATATCAACCTATCTACCTATTGGAGGAAGAGAAGGAGGCTAGTGTGTGTTTGTTTGTGTGTGTGTGTGTGTGTGTGTGTGTGTGTGTCTATGTATTTGTCTCTCTGTCTTTCTAATGGAGGATGGCTCTCAGTATTTGACTCACCTGGAGGGATGGCAATTGCCACCCTGTAGCAGCAGAGGGCGGCCCCATTGCAGGCTGAGGGGGACACTGGATGGAAATCCACAGGCTTGCCTGGGCCGCCCGTGCCTCCCGCGCCAAGCCCCAGCCTGACACCCGCCGCGCCCCACTGCACACCCGCCTCACGGGAGCCGGAAAACACAGAGATGTGCACCTCGAGTACCTAGGGTAGCAGAGATCAACCCTAGAACCATCCAACGGGGAGACCTGAGCAAATACAGGGGCTCGGTGGGGCAGCCCCGACTACTCACTGCAGCCCCTGATCCATACCGCGCCTGCCTCCGGGGCGGACGCTGACATGGAAACATGCATACGGTGAACCTGGGGCAGGAGAGGCCGCCCCCAGGCCAGGCCGATGTGGAGATGGGAGCAAACTGATCGGTTGATCAGAGGCAGTCCGCTCCCCACGACGTCCCTGTCCTCTGAAGTCACCTCACCATCATCCCAGGACCTGGCTGACTAGGAGACTTATATCCCGGAAACCTGGGGGTAGCAGAGGCCGCCCTGAGGCCTGGAGAGGGCGAGATGGGAGGAAAATGACCAAGCCGCCGAGGCATCCCCGTTTGCTGCTATGCCGCCTCCGCCTCTGCTGCCGACCTCTTCCCCTGACCTCACCACGCCCGCTCCCAGGAGCAGGGTGACTTTAAAGGTTTGAGTCCGGTGAACTTGGGGGAGCGGATGCCACCTCCAGGCAAGGCAGCTAGGGACATGGGAGAATATCCTCTAGCTCGACAGTGGCGCCCTATTCCCCAGTCGCTTCCGTCAAACCCCTTCCCCAGAACACCCATGTCTAGATTGTGTGTCGGTCTGACTACCAGCCTGCCTGCCTATATATTTGAGAATGGGAGGGGCTAGTCTACGTGTGTGACTGTCGTTTTACCTAACGGAGGAGCAGCCGACGAGTAGGTCTCTCTATTTGCCTGCCTAACTATCTATCTATCTATCTATCTGTCTATCTATCTATCTATCTATGTTTCTATCTATCTATCAAGTGGAGTCATAGCAGGAGCCAAGTGTGACTTTTTACTTGTGTGTCTGTTGGAGGAGGAGGTTAGTTTGTCTATCTACCTATCTACCTATTGGAAGAGAAGGAGGAGGCGTGTGTGTGTGTGTTTGTGCATGTCTGTCTGTCTATGTTTCTGTCTCCCTCTATAATGGATGAGGAGGAGGAGGTTAGGATAGATGGCTGTGTCTAAATGGAGGAAGACGCTAGTGTGTCTGACTGTCTATTTATTTGTCTCTCTGTCTGTCTAATGGAGGAAGCCTCTCAGTATTCGACTCACCTGGAAGGATGTCAATTGCCACCCTGAAGCAACAGAGGGTGCCCCCATTGCAGTCTGAGGGGGACAATGGATGGGAACCCACAGGCTTGCCAGGGCAGACCGTGCCTCCCGCTTCTGCTCTTTCTATAGCCGCCCGCGCCAAGCCCCAGCCCGGCACCCGCCGCGCCCCACCGCACACCCGCTTCACGGGAGCCGGAAAACACAGAGATGTGCACCTCGAGTACCTAGGTAGGGTAGCCGAAACCAACCCTAGGACCGGCCAAGGGGGAGATCGGAGCAAATACAGGGGCTCGGTGGGGCAGACCCGCCTCCTCACTGCAGCCCCTAATCACACCGGGACTGCCTGCGGGGCGCAGGCTCACATGGAAACATGGATACTGTGAACCCGGGGCAGGAGAGCCCGCCCCCCGGACAGGCCCTTGTGGAGATGGGAGCAAACTGATCGGCTCACCCGATGTAGTCCGCTCCCCTCAACGTGCCTGTACCCAGAGATCACCTCAGCTGCCTCCCAGGACCTGGCAGACAGGGAGAATTAAATCCCGCACACCTGGTGTAGCAGAGGCCACCCCGAGGCCAGGAGAGGGGGAGATGGTAGGAAAATGACCGACTCGCCGATGCATCCCCCTTAGCTGCTGAGCCGCCTCCATATCTGCCGATGACCTCTTCCCCTAGCCTTCCCATGCCTGCTCCCAGGAGCAGGCTAAGTTCAAAGGCTTGAGCCCAACGAATTTGGGGGAGCGGAGGCCGCCCTCAGGCAAGGCAGCTAGGGACAGGGGATATAATCCTATTACTCGCCAGTGGCACAACTCTCCCTGGACAACGCTTCTTAACCCGGTCCACAGAACGCACCCCTCCTCTAGTGTGTCAGTCTGTCTGACTGCCTGCTTGACTGCCTGCCTATTGGAGGATGGGAGAGGCAAGCCTTTGTGTGTGCCCGTCTGTTTATCTAACGGAGGAGGAGGAGACTAGTATGTCTCTCTGCCTGCCTATCTAACTCTCTATCTATAGATCTATTTATCTACCTAACTATCTATCTATCTAAAGGAGGCAAACCTGTAGGCTAGTGTGCCGTTTTATTTATCTGTGTATTGGAGGATTAGGTTAGTGTGTCTATCTACATAAATACCAATTTGAAGAACAGGAGGATGCTACCGTGTATGTGTGTGTGTGTGTGTGTGTGTGTGTGTGTGTGTGTGTGTGAGTGCGGGTCTGTGTATCAATGTACCTGAAAGTAAAGTGGGGGGATTCTACTGTATCTGTCTCTCAGTCAATGTGTGCATCTAACGGGAGGAGGAGTAAGCTAGTATGTCTGTCTCTCTGTCTATGTATCACATATGTATATATGTACGTTTATCTAGTCGAGAAGAAGGAGGCTACAGTGTCTATCTGTCTGTCGGTCAGAGGAAGAGAAGACTAGTGTGTATGTCGGTCTGTGGGTCTATGATTGTGTCTGTATTATTATCTAATGGAGAAGAAGAAGGATTCCAAAGTGTCTGGCAATCAGTCTGTCTCTCTACAGGAGAACATAGAGGCTAGTGTGTGTATCAGTCAATCTCAGTGACTATCTATCTAAAGGAGGAGGAGGAAGAGTCTATTACGTTTCTCTATCTATTATCTAATGGAGGAGGAGATTAGTGTGTCTCACTACCTAATTAATTGAGGAGAAGTAGGACGCCAGTGTGTGCATGTGTGTGTCTGTGGGTGTCTGCGTATGTATGTATGTGTCTCCCTCTATAATGCATGAGGAAGAGGAGGTTAGGATATATGGCTGTTTCTAAATGGAGGAAGAGGCTAGTGTGTCTGTCTGTCTATTTATTTGTCTCTCTGTGTGTCTAATGGAGGAAGAATCCCAGTATTCGTGCCACCTGGGGGGATGGCAATTGCCACCCTGAAGCAGCAGGGGGCGCCCCAACTACAGGCTGAGGGGAACACTGGCTAGAAACCCACAGGCTTGCCTGGGCAGCCCATGCCTCCCACTTCTGCCCTCTCTGTTTCCGCCACCGCCCCGCCCCAGTCCCGCCCCCGCCCCGCCCACAGGCCACCCCTGCCCGCCTCCCGGGAGCCGGGAAACGCAAAGATGTGCACCTCGTGTACCTAGGGTAGCAGAGATCAACCCTAGAACCGGCCAAGGGGGAGATCTGAGCAAATACAGGGGCTCGGTGGGGCAGCCCCGACTACTCACTGCAGCCCCTGATCGCACCGCGCCTGCCTCCGGGGCGGACGCTGACATGGAAACATGCATACGGTGAACCTGGGGCAGGACAGGCCGCCCCCAGGCCAGGCCGTTGTGGAGATGGGAGCAAACTGATCGGCTGATCAGAGGCAGTCCGCTCCCCACGACGTCCCTGTCCTCTGAAGTCACCTCAGCAGCATCCCAGGACCTGGCTGACCAGGAGAACTAAATCCCGGAAACCTGGGTTAGCAGAGGCCGCCCCGAGGGCAGACGAGGTGGAGTTGGGAGGAAAATGACCAAGCCGCCGAGGCATCCCCGTTTGCTGCTGTGCCGCCTCCACCTCTGCTGCCGACCTCTTCCCCTGAGCTCACCACGCCCGCTCCCAGCAGCAGGGAGACTTCAAAGGTTTGAGTCCGGTGAACTTGGGGGAGCGGATGCCAACCCCAGGCAAGGCAGCTAGGGACATGGAAAAATATCCTCTGGCTCGCCAGTGGCACCCTATTCCCCGGTCGCCGCCGTCCGACCCCTTCCCCATACCGCATATCTCTACTTTGTCTGTCTGTCTGACTACCTGCCTGAATGCCTATATATTCGAGAATGGAAGAGGCTAGTCTACGTGTCTGTCTCTCGTTTTACCTAACGGAGGAGGAGCCGACGAGTATGTTTCTCTATTTGCCTGTCTGTCTGTCTGTCTGTCTGTCTGTCTGTCTGTCTATCTATCTATCTATCTATCTATCTATCTATCTATCTATCTATCTATCTATCCAACTAGTGGAGGCATAGCCGAAGCCACGTGTGACTTTTTACTTGTGTGACTGTTGGAGGAGGAGGTTAGTTTGTATATCAACCTATCTACCTATTGGAGGAAGAGAAGGAGGCTAGTGTGTGTGTGTTTGTGTGTGTGTGTGTGTGTGTGTGTGTGTGTCTATGTATTTGTCTCTCTGTCTTTCTAATGGAGGATGGCTCTCAGTATTTGACTCACCTGGAGGGATGGCAATTGCCACCCTGTAGCAGCAGAGGGCGGCCCCATTGCAGGCTGAGGGGGACACTGGATGGAAATCCACAGGCTTGCCTGGGCCGCCCGTGCCTCCCGCTTCCGCCCTCTCTATAGCCGCCCGCGCCAAGCCCCAGCCTGACACCCGCCGCGCCCCACTGCACACCCGCCTCACGGGAGCCGGAAAACACAGAGATGTGCACCTCGAGTACCTAGGGTAGCAGAGATCAACCCTAGAACCATCCAACGGGGAGACCTGAGCAAATACAGGGGCTCGGTGGGGCAGCCCCGACTACTCACTGCAGCCCCTGATCCACACCGCGCCTGCCTCCGGGGCGGACGCTGACATGGAAACATGCATACGGTGAACCTGGGGCAGGAGAGGCCGCCCCCAGGCCAGGCCGATGTGG
Source organism: Vicugna pacos (assembly GCF_048564905.1). Classification (NCBI taxonomy): domain Eukaryota; kingdom Metazoa; phylum Chordata; class Mammalia; order Artiodactyla; family Camelidae; genus Vicugna; species Vicugna pacos. The sequence continues at coordinate 86,150,646 of NC_132993.1, forward strand.
AGATGGGAGCAAACTGATCGGTTGATCAGAGGCAGTCCGCTCCCCACGACGTCCCTGTCCTCTGAAGTCACCTCACCATCATCCCAGGACCTGGCTGACTAGGAGACTTATATCCCGGAAACCTGGGGGTAGCAGAGGCCGCCCTGAGGCCTGGAGAGGGCGAGATGGGAGGAAAATGACCAAGCCGCCGAGGCATCCCCGTTTGCTGCTATGCCGCCTCCGCCTCTGCTGCCGACCTCTTCCCCTGACCTCACCACGCCCGCTCCCAGGAGCAGGGTGACTTTAAAGGTTTGAGTCCGGTGAACTTGGGGGAGCGGATGCCACCTCCAGGCAAGGCAGCTAGGGACATGGGAGAATATCCTCTAGCTCGACAGTGGCGCCCTATTCCCCAGTCGCTTCCGTCAAACCCCTTCCCCAGAACACCCATGTCTAGATTGTGTGTCGGTCTGACTACCAGCCTGCCTGCCTATATATTTGAGAATGGGAGGGGCTAGTCTACGTGTGTGACTGTCGTTTTACCTAACGGAGGAGCAGCCGACGAGTAGGTCTCTCTATTTGCCTGCCTAACTATCTATCTATCTATCTATCTGTCTATCTATCTATCTATCTATGTTTCTATCTATCTATCAAGTGGAGTCATAGCAGGAGCCAAGTGTGACTTTTTACTTGTGTGTCTGTTGGAGGAGGAGGTTAGTTTGTCTATCTACCTATCTACCTATTGGAAGAGAAGGAGGAGGCGTGTGTGTGTGTGTTTGTGCATGTCTGTCTGTCTATGTTTCTGTCTCCCTCTATAATGGATGAGGAGGAGGAGGTTAGGATAGATGGCTGTGTCTAAATGGAGGAAGACGCTAGTGTGTCTGACTGTCTATTTATTTGTCTCTCTGTCTGTCTAATGGAGGAAGCCTCTCAGTATTCGACTCACCTGGAAGGATGTCAATTGCCACCCTGAAGCAACAGAGGGTGCCCCCATTGCAGTCTGAGGGGGACAATGGATGGGAACCCACAGGCTTGCCAGGGCAGACCGTGCCTCCCGCTTCTGCTCTTTCTATAGCCGCCCGCGCCAAGCCCCAGCCCGGCACCCGCCGCGCCCCACCGCACACCCGCTTCACGGGAGCCGGAAAACACAGAGATGTGCACCTCGAGTACCTAGGTAGGGTAGCCGAAACCAACCCTAGGACCGGCCAAGGGGGAGATCGGAGCAAATACAGGGGCTCGGTGGGGCAGACCCGCCTCCTCACTGCAGCCCCTAATCACACCGGGACTGCCTGCGGGGCGCAGGCTCACATGGAAACATGGATACTGTGAACCCGGGGCAGGAGAGCCCGCCCCCCGGACAGGCCCTTGTGGAGATGGGAGCAAACTGATCGGCTCACCCGATGTAGTCCGCTCCCCTCAACGTGCCTGTACCCAGAGATCACCTCAGCTGCCTCCCAGGACCTGGCAGACAGGGAGAATTAAATCCCGCACACCTGGTGTAGCAGAGGCCACCCCGAGGCCAGGAGAGGGGGAGATGGTAGGAAAATGACCGACTCGCCGATGCATCCCCCTTAGCTGCTGAGCCGCCTCCATATCTGCCGATGACCTCTTCCCCTAGCCTTCCCATGCCTGCTCCCAGGAGCAGGCTAAGTTCAAAGGCTTGAGCCCAACGAATTTGGGGGAGCGGAGGCCGCCCTCAGGCAAGGCAGCTAGGGACAGGGGATATAATCCTATTACTCGCCAGTGGCACAACTCTCCCTGGACAACGCTTCTTAACCCGGTCCACAGAACGCACCCCACCTCTAGTGTGTCAGTCTGTCTGACTGCCTGCTTGACTGCCTGCCTATTGGAGGATGGGAGAGGCAAGCCTTTGTGTGTGCCCGTCTGTTTATCTAACGGAGGAGGAGGAGACTAGTATGTCTCTCTGCCTGCCTATCTAACTCTCTATCTATAGATCTATTTATCTACCTAACTATCTATCTATCTAAAGGAGGCAAACCTGTAGGCTAGTGTGCCGTTTTATTTGTCTGTGTATTGGAGGATTAGGTTAGTGTGTCTATCTACATAAATACCAATTTGAAGAACAGGAGGATGCTACCGTGTATGTGTGTGTGTGTGTGTGTGTGTGTGTGTGTGTGTGTGTGTGTGTGTGTGAGTGCGGGTCTGTGTATCAATGTACCTGAAAGTAAAGTGGGGGGATTCTACTGTATCTGTCTCTCAGTCAATGTGTGCATCTAACGGGAGGAGGAGTAAGCTAGTATGTCTGTCTCTCTGTCTATGTATCACATATGTATATATGTACGTTTATCTAGTCGAGAAGAAGGAGGCTACAGTGTCTATCTGTCTGTCGGTCAGAGGAAGAGAAGACTAGTGTGTATGTCGGTCTGTGGGTCTATGATTGTGTCTGTATTATTATCTAATGGAGAAGAAGAAGGATTCCAAAGTGTCTGGCAATCAGTCTGTCTCTCTACAGGAGAACATAGAGGCTAGTGTGTGTATCAGTCAATCTCAGTGACTATCTATCTAAAGGAGGAGGAGGAAGAGTCTATTACGTTTCTCTATCTATTATCTAATGGAGGAGGAGATTAGTGTGTCTCACTACCTAATTAATTGAGGAGAAGTAGGACGCCAGTGTGTGCATGTGTGTGTCTGTGGGTGTCTGCGTATGTATGTATGTGTCTCCCTCTATAATGCATGAGGAAGAGGAGGTTAGGATATATGGCTGTTTCTAAATGGAGGAAGAGGCTAGTGTGTCTGTCTGTCTATTTATTTGTCTCTCTGTGTGTCTAATGGAGGAAGAATCCCAGTATTCGTGCCACCTGGGGGGATGGCAATTGCCACCCTGAAGCAGCAGGGGGCGCCCCAACTACAGGCTGAGGGGAACACTGGCTAGAAACCCACAGGCTTGCCTGGGCAGCCCATGCCTCCCACTTCTGCCCTCTCTGTTTCCGCCACCGCCCCGCCCCAGTCCCGCCCCCGCCCCGCCCACAGGCCACCCCTGCCCGCCTCCCGGGAGCCGGGAAACGCAAAGATGTGCACCTCGTGTACCTAGGGTAGCAGAGATCAACCCTAGAACCGGCCAAGGGGGAGATCTGAGCAAATACAGGGGCTCGGTGGGGCAGCCCCGACTACTCACTGCAGCCCCTGATCGCACCGCGCCTGCCTCCGGGGCGGACGCTGACATGGAAACATGCATACGGTGAACCTGGGGCAGGACAGGCCGCCCCCAGGCCAGGCCGTTGTGGAGATGGGAGCAAACTGATGGGCTGATCAGAGGCAGTCCGCTCCCCACGACGTCCCTGTCCTCTGAAGTCACCTCAGCAGCATCCCAGGACCTGGCTGACCAGGAGAACTAAATCCCGGAAACCTGGGTTAGCAGAGGCCGCCCCGAGGGCAGACGAGGTGGAGTTGGGAGGAAAATGACCAAGCCGCCGAGGCATCCCCGTTTGCTGCTGTGCCGCCTCCACCTCTGCTGCTGACCTCTTCCCCTGAGCTCACCACGCCCGCTCCCAGCAGCAGGGAGACTTCAAAGGTTTGAGTCCGGTGAACTTGGGGGAGCGGATGCCAACCCCAGGCAAGGCAGCTAGGGACATGGAAAAATATCCTCTGGCTCGCCAGTGGCACCCTATTCCCCGGTCGCCGCCGTCCGACCCCTTCCCCATACCGCATATCTCTACTTTGTCTGTCTGTCTGACTACCTGCCTGAATGCCTATATATTCGAGAATGGAAGAGGCTAGTCTACGTGTCTGTCTCTCGTTTTACCTAACGGAGGAGGAGCCGACGAGTATGTTTCTCTATTTGCCTGTCTGTCTGTCTGTCTGTCTGTCTGTCTGTCTGTCTGTTTATCTATCTATCTATCTATCTATCTATCTATCTATCTATCTATCTATCTATCTATCTATCCAACTAGTGGAGGCATAGCCGAAGCCACGTGTGACTTTTTACTTGTGTGACTGTTGGAGGAGGAGGTTAGTTTGTATATCAACCTATCTACCTATTGGAGGAAGAGAAGGAGGCTAGTGTGTGTTTGTTTGTGTGTGTGTGTGTGTGTGTGTGTGTGTGTGTCTATGTATTTGTCTCTCTGTCTTTCTAATGGAGGATGGCTCTCAGTATTTGACTCACCTGGAGGGATGGCAATTGCCACCCTGTAGCAGCAGAGGGCGGCCCCATTGCAGGCTGAGGGGGACACTGGATGGAAATCCACAGGCTTGCCTGGGCCGCCCGTGCCTCCCGCTTCCGCCCTCTCTATAGCCGCCCGCGCCAAGCCCCAGCCTGACACCCGCCGCGCCCCACTGCACACCCGCCTCACGGGAGCCGGAAAACACAGAGATGTGCACCTCGAGTACCTAGGGTAGCAGAGATCAACCCTAGAACCATCCAACGGGGAGACCTGAGCAAATACAGGGGCTCGGTGGGGCAGCCCCGACTACTCACTGCAGCCCCTGATCCACACCGCGCCTGCCTCCGGGGCGGACGCTGACATGGAAACATGCATACGGTGAACCTGGGGCAGGAGAGGCCGCCCCCAGGCCAGGCCGATGTGGAGATGGGAGCAAACTGATCGGTTGATCAGAGGCAGTCCGCTCCCCACGACGTCCCTGTCCTCTGAAGTCACCTCACCATCATCCCAGGACCTGGCTGACTAGGAGACTTATATCCCGGAAACCTGGGGGTAGCAGAGGCCGCCCTGAGGCCTGGAGAGGGCGAGATGGGAGGAAAATGACCAAGCCGCCGAGGCATCCCCGTTTGCTGCTATGCCGCCTCCGCCTCTGCTGCCGACCTCTTCCCCTGACCTCACCACGCCCGCTCCCAGGAGCAGGGTGACTTTAAAGGTTTGAGTCCGGTGAACTTGGGGGAGCGGATGCCACCTCCAGGCAAGGCAGCTAGGGACATGGGAGAATATCCTCTAGCTCGACAGTGGCGCCCTATTCCCCAGTCGCTTCCGTCAAACCCCTTCCCCAGAACACCCATGTCTAGATTGTGTGTCGGTCTGACTACCAGCCTGCCTGCCTATATATTTGAGAATGGGAGGGGCTAGTCTACGTGTGTGACTGTCGTTTTACCTAACGGAGGAGCAGCCGACGAGTAGGTCTCTCTATTTGCCTGCCTATCTATCTATCTATCTATCTATCTGTCTATCTATCTATCTATCTATCTATCTATCTATCTATCTATGTTTCTATCTATCTATCAAGTGGAGTCATAGCAGGAGCCAAGTGTGACTTTTTACTTGTGTGTCTGTTGGAGGAGGAGGTTAGTTTGTCTATCTACCTATCTACCTATTGGAAGAGAAGGAGGAGGCGTGTGTGTGTGTGTTTGTGCATGTCTGTCTGTCTATGTTTCTGTCTCCCTCTATAATGGATGAGGAGGAGGAGGTTAGGATAGATGGCTGTGTCTAAATGGAGGAAGACGCTAGTGTGTCTGACTGTCTATTTATTTGTCTCTCTGTCTGTCTAATGGAGGAAGCCTCTCAGTATTCGACTCACCTGGAAGGATGTCAATTGCCACCCTGAAGCAACAGAGGGTGCCCCCATTGCAGTCTGAGGGGGACAATGGATGGGAACCCACAGGCTTGCCAGGGCAGACCGTGCCTCCCGCTTCTGCTCTTTCTATAGCCGCCCGCGCCAAGCCCCAGCCCGGCACCCGCCGCGCCCCACCGCACACCCGCTTCACGGGAGCCGGAAAACACAGAGATGTGCACCTCGAGTACCTAGGTAGGGTAGCCGAAACCAACCCTAGGACCGGCCAAGGGGGAGATCGGAGCAAATACAGGGGCTCGGTGGGGCAGACCCGCCTCCTCACTGCAGCCCCTAATCACACCGGGACTGCCTGCGGGGCGCAGGCTCACATGGAAACATGGATACTGTGAACCCGGGGCAGGAGAGCCCGCCCCCCGGACAGGCCCTTGTGGAGATGGGAGCAAACTGATCGGCTCACCCGATGTAGTCCGCTCCCCTCAACGTGCCTGTACCCAGAGATCACCTCAGCTGCCTCCCAGGACCTGGCAGACAGGGAGAATTAAATCCCGCACACCTGGTGTAGCAGAGGCCACCCCGAGGCCAGGAGAGGGGGAGATGGTAGGAAAATGACCGACTCGCCGATGCATCCCCCTTAGCTGCTGAGCCGCCTCCATATCTGCCGATGACCTCTTCCCCTAGCCTTCCCATGCCTGCTCCCAGGAGCAGGCTAAGTTCAAAGGCTTGAGCCCAACGAATTTGGGGGAGCGGAGGCCGCCCTCAGGCAAGGCAGCTAGGGACAGGGGATATAATCCTATTACTCGCCAGTGGCACAACTCTCCCTGGACAACGCTTCTTAACCCGGTCCACAGAACGCACCCCTCCTCTAGTGTGTCAGTCTGTCTGACTGCCTGCTTGACTGCCTGCCTATTGGAGGATGGGAGAGGCAAGCCTTTGTGTGTGCCCGTCTGTTTATCTAACGGAGGAGGAGGAGACTAGTATGTCTCTCTGCCTGCCTATCTAACTCTCTATCTATAGATCTATTTATCTACCTAACTATCTATCTATCTAAAGGAGGCAAACCTGTAGGCTAGTGTGCCGTTTTATTTGTCTGTGTATTGGAGGATTAGGTTAGTGTGTCTATCTACATAAATACCAATTTGAAGAACAGGAGGATGCTACCGTGTATGTGTGTGTGTGTGTGTGTGTGTGTGTGTGTGTGTGTGTGTGAGTGCGGGTCTGTGTATCAATGTACCTGAAAGTAAAGTGGGGGGATTCTACTGTATCTGTCTCTCAGTCAATGTGTGCATCTAACGGGAGGAGGAGTAAGCTAGTATGTCTGTCTCTCTGTCTATGTATCACATATGTATATATGTACGTTTATCTAGTCGAGAAGAAGGAGGCTACAGTGTCTATCTGTCTGTCGGTCAGAGGAAGAGAAGACTAGTGTGTATGTCGGTCTGTGGGTCTATGATTGTGTCTGTATTATTATCTAATGGAGAAGAAGAAGGATTCCAAAGTGTCTGGCAATCAGTCTGTCTCTCTACAGGAGAACATAGAGGCTAGTGTGTGTATCAGTCAATCTCAGTGACTATCTATCTAAAGGAGGAGGAGGAAGAGTCTATTACGTTTCTCTATCTATTATCTAATGGAGGAGGAGATTAGTGTGTCTCACTACCTAATTAATTGAGGAGAAGTAGGACGCCAGTGTGTGCATGTGTGTGTCTGTGGGTGTCTGCGTATGTATGTATGTGTCTCCCTCTATAATGCATGAGGAAGAGGAGGTTAGGATATATGGCTGTTTCTAAATGGAGGAAGAGGCTAGTGTGTCTGTCTGTCTATTTATTTGTCTCTCTGTGTGTCTAATGGAGGAAGAATCCCAGTATTCGTGCCACCTGGGGGGATGGCAATTGCCACCCTGAAGCAGCAGGGGGCGCCCCAACTACAGGCTGAGGGGAACACTGGCTAGAAACCCACAGGCTTGCCTGGGCAGCCCATGCCTCCCACTTCTGCCCTCTCTGTTTCCGCCACCGCCCCGCCCCAGTCCCGCCCCCGCCCCGCCCACAGGCCACCCCTGCCCGCCTCCCGGGAGCCGGGAAACGCAAAGATGTGCACCTCGTGTACCTAGGGTAGCAGAGATCAACCCTAGAACCGGCCAAGGGGGAGATCTGAGCAAATACAGGGGCTCGGTGGGGCAGCCCCGACTACTCACTGCAGCCCCTGATCGCACCGCGCCTGCCTCCGGGGCGGACGCTGACATGGAAACATGCATACGGTGAACCTGGGGCAGGACAGGCCGCCCCCAGGCCAGGCCGTTGTGGAGATGGGAGCAAACTGATCGGCTGATCAGAGGCAGTCCGCTCCCCACGACGTCCCTGTCCTCTGAAGTCACCTCAGCAGCATCCCAGGACCTGGCTGACCAGGAGAACTAAATCCCGGAAACCTGGGTTAGCAGAGGCCGCCCCGAGGGCAGACGAGGTGGAGTTGGGAGGAAAATGACCAAGCCGCCGAGGCATCCCCGTTTGCTGCTGTGCCGCCTCCACCTCTGCTGCCGACCTCTTCCCCTGAGCTCACCACGCCCGCTCCCAGCAGCAGGGAGACTTCAAAGGTTTGAGTCCGGTGAACTTGGGGGAGCGGATGCCAACCCCAGGCAAGGCAGCTAGGGACATGGAAAAATATCCTCTGGCTCGCCAGTGGCACCCTATTCCCCGGTCGCCGCCGTCCGACCCCTTCCCCATACCGCATATCTCTACTTTGTCTGTCTGTCTGACTACCTGCCTGAATGCCTATATATTCGAGAATGGAAGAGGCTAGTCTACGTGTCTGTCTCTCGTTTTACCTAACGGAGGAGGAGCCGACGAGTATGTTTCTCTATTTGCCTGTCTGTCTGTCTGTCTGTCTGTCTGTCTGTCTGTCTATCTATCTATCTATCTATCTATCTATCTATCTATCTATCTATCTATCTATCCAACTAGTGGAGGCATAGCCGAAGCCACGTGTGACTTTTTACCTGTGTGACTGTTGGAGGAGGAGGTTAGTTTGTATATCAACCTATCTACCTATTGGAGGAAGAGAAGGAGGCTAGTGTGTGTGTGTTTGTGTGTGTGTGTGTGTGTGTGTGTGTGTGTGTGTGTCTATGTATTTGTCTCTCTGTCTTTCTAATGGAGGATGGCTCTCAGTATTTGACTCACCTGGAGGGATGGCAATTGCCACCCTGTAGCAGCAGAGGGCGGCCCCATTGCAGGCTGAGGGGGACACTGGATGGAAATCCACAGGCTTGCCTGGGCCGCCCGTGCCTCCCGCTTCCGCCCTCTCTATAGCCGCCCGCGCCAAGCCCCAGCCTGACACCCGCCGCGCCCCACTGCACACCCGCCTCACGGGAGCCGGAAAACACAGAGATGTGCACCTCGAGTACCTAGGGTAGCAGAGATCAACCCTAGAACCATCCAACGGGGAGACCTGAGCAAATACAGGGGCTCGGTGGGGCAGCCCCGACTACTCACTGCAGCCCCTGATCCACACCGCGCCTGCCTCCGGGGCGGACGCTGACATGGAAACATGCATACGGTGAACCTGGGGCAGGAGAGGCCGCCCCCAGGCCAGGCCGATGTGGAGATGGGAGCAAACTGATCGGTTGATCAGAGGCAGTCCGCTCCCCACGACGTCCCTGTCCTCTGAAGTCACCTCACCATCATCCCAGGACCTGGCTGACTAGGAGACTTATATCCCGGAAACCTGGGGGTAGCAGAGGCCGCCCTGAGGCCTGGAGAGGGCGAGATGGGAGGAAAATGACCAAGCCGCCGAGGCATCCCCGTTTGCTGCTATGCCGCCTCCGCCTCTGCTGCCGACCTCTTCCCCTGACCTCACCACGCCCGCTCCCAGGAGCAGGGTGACTTTAAAGGTTTGAGTCCGGTGAACTTGGGGGAGCGGATGCCACCTCCAGGCAAGGCAGCTAGGGACATGGGAGAATATCCTCTAGCTCGACAGTGGCGCCCTATTCCCCAGTCGCTTCCGTCAAACCCCTTCCCCAGAACACCCATGTCTAGATTGTGTGTCGGTCTGACTACCAGCCTGCCTGCCTATATATTTGAGAATGGGAGGGGCTAGTCTACGTGTGTGACTGTCGTTTTACCTAACGGAGGAGCAGCCGACGAGTAGGTCTCTCTATTTGCCTGCCTATCTATCTATCTATCTATCTATCTGTCTATCTATCTATCTATCTATCTATCTATCTATCTATGTTTCTATCTATCTATCAAGTGGAGTCATAGCAGGAGCCAAGTGTGACTTTTTACTTGTGTGTCTGTTGGAGGAGGAGGTTAGTTTGTCTATCTACCTATCTACCTATTGGAAGAGAAGGAGGAGGCGTGTGTGTGTGTGTTTGTGCATGTCTGTCTGTCTATGTTTCTGTCTCCCTCTATAATGGATGAGGAGGAGGAGGTTAGGATAGATGGCTGTGTCTAAATGGAGGAAGACGCTAGTGTGTCTGACTGTCTATTTATTTGTCTCTCTGTCTGTCTAATGGAGGAAGCCTCTCAGTATTCGACTCACCTGGAAGGATGTCAATTGCCACCCTGAAGCAACAGAGGGTGCCCCCATTGCAGTCTGAGGGGGACAATGGATGGGAACCCACAGGCTTGCCAGGGCAGACCGTGCCTCCCGCTTCTGCTCTTTCTATAGCCGCCTGCGCCAAGCCCCAGCCCGGCACCCGCTGCGCCCCACCGCACACCCGCTTCACGGGAGCCGGAAAACACAGAGATGTGCACCTCGAGTACCTAGGTAGGGTAGCCGAAACCAACCCTAGGACCGGCCAAGGGGGAGATCGGAGCAAATACAGGGGCTCGGTGGGGCAGACCCGCCTCCTCACTGCAGCCCCTAATCACACCGGGACTGCCTGCGGGGCGCAGGCTCACATGGAAACATGGATACTGTGAACCCGGGGCAGGAGAGCCCGCCCCCCGGACAGGCCCTTGTGGAGATGGGAGCAAACTGATCGGCTCACCCGATGTAGTCCGCTCCCCTCAACGTGCCTGTACCCAGAGATCACCTCAGCTGCCTCCCAGGACCTGGCAGACAGGGAGAATTAAATCCCGCACACCTGGTGTAGCAGAGGCCACCCCGAGGCCAGGAGAGGGGGAGATGGTAGGAAAATGACCGACTCGCCGATGCATCCCCCTTAGCTGCTGAGCCGCCTCCATATCTGCCGATGACCTCTTCCCCTAGCCTTCCCATGCCTGCTCCCAGGAGCAGGCTAAGTTCAAAGGCTTGAGCCCAACGAATTTGGGGGAGCGGAGGCCGCCCTCAGGCAAGGCAGCTAGGGACAGGGGATATAATCCTATTACTCGCCAGTGGCACAACTCTCCCTGGACAACGCTTCTTAACCCGGTCCACAGAACGCACCCCACCTCTAGTGTGTCAGTCTGTCTGACTGCCTGCTTGACTGCCTGCCTATTGGAGGATGGGAGAGGCAAGCCTTTGTGTGTGCCCGTCTGTTTATCTAACGGAGGAGGAGGAGACTAGTATGTCTCTCTGCCTGCCTATCTAACTCTCTATCTATAGATCTATTTATCTACCTAACTATCTATCTATCTAAAGGAGGCAAACCTGTAGGCTAGTGTGCCGTTTTATTTGTCTGTGTATTGGAGGATTAGGTTAGTGTGTCTATCTACATAAATACCAATTTGAAGAACAGGAGGATGCTACCGTGTATGTGTGTGTGTGTGTGTGTGTGTGTGTGTGTGTGTGTGTGTGTGTGTGTGAGTGCGGGTCTGTGTATCAATGTACCTGAAAGTAAAGTGGGGGGATTCTACTGTATCTGTCTCTCAGTCAATGTGTGCATCTAACGGGAGGAGGAGTAAGCTAGTATGTCTGTCTCTCTGTCTATGTATCACATATGTATATATGTACGTTTATCTAGTCGAGAAGAAGGAGGCTACAGTGTCTATCTGTCTGTCGGTCAGAGGAAGAGAAGACTAGTGTGTATGTCGGTCTGTGGGTCTATGATTGTGTCTGTATTATTATCTAATGGAGAAGAAGAAGGATTCCAAAGTGTCTGGCAATCAGTCTGTCTCTCTACAGGAGAACATAGAGGCTAGTGTGTGTATCAGTCAATCTCAGTGACTATCTATCTAAAGGAGGAGGAGGAAGAGTCTATTACGTTTCTCTATCTATTATCTAATGGAGGAGGAGATTAGTGTGTCTCACTACCTAATTAATTGAGGAGAAGTAGGACGCCAGTGTGTGCATGTGTGTGTCTGTGGGTGTCTGCGTATGTATGTATGTGTCTCCCTCTATAATGCATGAGGAAGAGGAGGTTAGGATATATGGCTGTTTCTAAATGGAGGAAGAGGCTAGTGTGTCTGTCTGTCTATTTATTTGTCTCTCTGTGTGTCTAATGGAGGAAGAATCCCAGTATTCGTGCCACCTGGGGGGATGGCAATTGCCACCCTGAAGCAGCAGGGGGCGCCCCAACTACAGGCTGAGGGGAACACTGGCTAGAAACCCACAGGCTTGCCTGGGCAGCCCATGCCTCCCACTTCTGCCCTCTCTGTTTCCGCCACCGCCCCGCCCCAGTCCCGCCCCCGCCCCGCCCACAGGCCACCCCTGCCCGCCTCCCGGGAGCCGGGAAACGCAAAGATGTGCACCTCGTGTACCTAGGGTAGCAGAGATCAACCCTAGAACCGGCCAAGGGGGAGATCTGAGCAAATACAGGGGCTCGGTGGGGCAGCCCCGACTACTCACTGCAGCCCCTGATCGCACCGCGCCTGCCTCCGGGGCGGACGCTGACATGGAAACATGCATACGGTGAACCTGGGGCAGGACAGGCCGCCCCCAGGCCAGGCCGTTGTGGAGATGGGAGCAAACTGATCGGCTGATCAGAGGCAGTCCGCTCCCCACGACGTCCCTGTCCTCTGAAGTCACCTCAGCAGCATCCCAGGACCTGGCTGACCAGGAGAACTAAATCCCGGAAACCTGGGTTAGCAGAGGCCGCCCCGAGGGCAGACGAGGTGGAGTTGGGAGGAAAATGACCAAGCCGCCGAGGCATCCCCGTTTGCTGCTGTGCCGCCTCCACCTCTGCTGCCGACCTCTTCCCCTGAGCTCACCACGCCCGCTCCCAGCAGCAGGGAGACTTCAAAGGTTTGAGTCCGGTGAACTTGGGGGAGCGGATGCCAACCCCAGGCAAGGCAGCTAGGGACATGGAAAAATATCCTCTGGCTCGCCAGTGGCACCCTATTCCCCGGTCGCCGCCGTCCGACCCCTTCCCCATACCGCATATCTCTACTTTGTCTGTCTGTCTGACTACCTGCCTGAATGCCTATATATTCGAGAATGGAAGAGGCTAGTCTACGTGTCTGTCTCTCGTTTTACCTAACGGAGGAGGAGCCGACGAGTATGTTTCTCTATTTGCCTGTCTGTCTGTCTGTCTGTCTGTCTGTCTGTCTGTCTATCTATCTATCTATCTATCTATCTATCTATCTATCTATCTATCTATCTATCCAACTAGTGGAGGCATAGCCGAAGCCACGTGTGACTTTTTACCTGTGTGACTGTTGGAGGAGGAGGTTAGTTTGTATATCAACCTATCTACCTATTGGAGGAAGAGAAGGAGGCTAGTGTGTGTGTGTTTGTGTGTGTGTGTGTGTGTGTGTGTGTGTGTGTGTGTCTATGTATTTGTCTCTCTGTCTTTCTAATGGAGGATGGCTCTCAGTATTTGACTCACCTGGAGGGATGGCAATTGCCACCCTGTAGCAGCAGAGGGCGGCCCCATTGCAGGCTGAGGGGGACACTGGATGGAAATCCACAGGCTTGCCTGGGCCGCCCGTGCCTCCCGCTTCCGCCCTCTCTATAGCCGCCCGCGCCAAGCCCCAGCCTGACACCCGCCGCGCCCCACTGCACACCCGCCTCACGGGAGCCGGAAAACACAGAGATGTGCACCTCGAGTACCTAGGGTAGCAGAGATCAACCCTAGAACCATCCAACGGGGAGACCTGAGCAAATACAGGGGCTCGGTGGGGCAGCCCCGACTACTCACTGCAGCCCCTGATCCACACCGCGCCTGCCTCCGGGGCGGACGCTGACATGGAAACATGCATACGGTGAACCTGGGGCAGGAGAGGCCGCCCCCAGGCCAGGCCGATGTGGAGATGGGAGCAAACTGATCGGTTGATCAGAGGCAGTCCGCTCCCCACGACGTCCCTGTCCTCTGAAGTCACCTCACCATCATCCCAGGACCTGGCTGACTAGGAGACTTATATCCCGGAAACCTGGGGGTAGCAGAGGCCGCCCTGAGGCCTGGAGAGGGCGAGATGGGAGGAAAATGACCAAGCCGCCGAGGCATCCCCGTTTGCTGCTATGCCGCCTCCGCCTCTGCTGCCGACCTCTTCCCCTGACCTCACCACGCCCGCTCCCAGGAGCAGGGTGACTTTAAAGGTTTGAGTCCGGTGAACTTGGGGGAGCGGATGCCACCTCCAGGCAAGGCAGCTAGGGACATGGGAGAATATCCTCTAGCTCGACAGTGGCGCCCTATTCCCCAGTCGCTTCCGTCAAACCCCTTCCCCAGAACACCCATGTCTAGATTGTGTGTCGGTCTGACTACCAGCCTGCCTGCCTATATATTTGAGAATGGGAGGGGCTAGTCTACGTGTGTGACTGTCGTTTTACCTAACGGAGGAGCAGCCGACGAGTAGGTCTCTCTATTTGCCTGCCTATCTATCTATCTATCTATCTATCTGTCTATCTATCTATCTATCTATCTATCTATCTATCTATGTTTCTATCTATCTATCAAGTGGAGTCATAGCAGGAGCCAAGTGTGACTTTTTACTTGTGTGTCTGTTGGAGGAGGAGGTTAGTTTGTCTATCTACCTATCTACCTATTGGAAGAGAAGGAGGAGGCGTGTGTGTGTGTGTTTGTGCATGTCTGTCTGTCTATGTTTCTGTCTCCCTCTATAATGGATGAGGAGGAGGAGGTTAGGATAGATGGCTGTGTCTAAATGGAGGAAGACGCTAGTGTGTCTGACTGTCTATTTATTTGTCTCTCTGTCTGTCTAATGGAGGAAGCCTCTCAGTATTCGACTCACCTGGAAGGATGTCAATTGCCACCCTGAAGCAACAGAGGGTGCCCCCATTGCAGTCTGAGGGGGACAATGGATGGGAACCCACAGGCTTGCCAGGGCAGACCGTGCCTCCCGCTTCTGCTCTTTCTATAGCCGCCTGCGCCAAGCCCCAGCCCGGCACCCGCTGCGCCCCACCGCACACCCGCTTCACGGGAGCCGGAAAACACAGAGATGTGCACCTCGAGTACCTAGGTAGGGTAGCCGAAACCAACCCTAGGACCGGCCAAGGGGGAGATCGGAGCAAATACAGGGGCTCGGTGGGGCAGACCCGCCTCCTCACTGCAGCCCCTAATCACACCGGGACTGCCTGCGGGGCGCAGGCTCACATGGAAACATGGATACTGTGAACCCGGGGCAGGAGAGCCCGCCCCCCGGACAGGCCCTTGTGGAGATGGGAGCAAACTGATCGGCTCACCCGATGTAGTCCGCTCCCCTCAACGTGCCTGTACCCAGAGATCACCTCAGCTGCCTCCCAGGACCTGGCAGACAGGGAGAATTAAATCCCGCACACCTGGTGTAGCAGAGGCCACCCCGAGGCCAGGAGAGGGGGAGATGGTAGGAAAATGACCGACTCGCCGATGCATCCCCCTTAGCTGCTGAGCCGCCTCCATATCTGCCGATGACCTCTTCCCCTAGCCTTCCCATGCCTGCTCCCAGGAGCAGGCTAAGTTCAAAGGCTTGAGCCCAACGAATTTGGGGGAGCGGAGGCCGCCCTCAGGCAAGGCAGCTAGGGACAGGGGATATAATCCTATTACTCGCCAGTGGCACAACTCTCCCTGGACAACGCTTCTTAACCCGGTCCACAGAACGCACCCCACCTCTAGTGTGTCAGTCTGTCTGACTGCCTGCTTGACTGCCTGCCTATTGGAGGATGGGAGAGGCAAGCCTTTGTGTGTGCCCGTCTGTTTATCTAACGGAGGAGGAGGAGACTAGTATGTCTCTCTGCCTGCCTATCTAACTCTCTATCTATAGATCTATTTATCTACCTAACTATCTATCTATCTAAAGGAGGCAAACCTGTAGGCTAGTGTGCCGTTTTATTTGTCTGTGTATTGGAGGATTAGGTTAGTGTGTCTATCTACATAAATACCAATTTGAAGAACAGGAGGATGCTACCGTGTATGTGTGTGTGTGTGTGTGTGTGTGTGTGTGTGTGTGTGTGTGTGTGTGTGAGTGCGGGTCTGTGTATCAATGTACCTGAAAGTAAAGTGGGGGGATTCTACTGTATCTGTCTCTCAGTCAATGTGTGCATCTAACGGGAGGAGGAGTAAGCTAGTATGTCTGTCTCTCTGTCTATGTATCACATATGTATATATGTACGTTTATCTAGTCGAGAAGAAGGAGGCTACAGTGTCTATCTGTCTGTCGGTCAGAGGAAGAGAAGACTAGTGTGTATGTCGGTCTGTGGGTCTATGATTGTGTCTGTATTATTATCTAATGGAGAAGAAGAAGGATTCCAAAGTGTCTGGCAATCAGTCTGTCTCTCTACAGGAGAACATAGAGGCTAGTGTGTGTATCAGTCAATCTCAGTGACTATCTATCTAAAGGAGGAGGAGGAAGAGTCTATTACGTTTCTCTATCTATTATCTAATGGAGGAGGAGATTAGTGTGTCTCACTACCTAATTAATTGAGGAGAAGTAGGACGCCAGTGTGTGCATGTGTGTGTCTGTGGGTGTCTGCGTATGTATGTATGTGTCTCCCTCTATAATGCATGAGGAAGAGGAGGTTAGGATATATGGCTGTTTCTAAATGGAGGAAGAGGCTAGTGTGTCTGTCTGTCTATTTATTTGTCTCTCTGTGTGTCTAATGGAGGAAGAATCCCAGTATTCGTGCCACCTGGGGGGATGGCAATTGCCACCCTGAAGCAGCAGGGGGCGCCCCAACTACAGGCTGAGGGGAACACTGGCTAGAAACCCACAGGCTTGCCTGGGCAGCCCATGCCTCCCACTTCTGCCCTCTCTGTTTCCGCCACCGCCCCGCCCCAGTCCCGCCCCCGCCCCGCCCACAGGCCACCCCTGCCCGCCTCCCGGGAGCCGGGAAACGCAAAGATGTGCACCTCGTGTACCTAGGGTAGCAGAGATCAACCCTAGAACCGGCCAAGGGGGAGATCTGAGCAAATACAGGGGCTCGGTGGGGCAGCCCCGACTACTCACTGCAGCCCCTGATCGCACCGCGCCTGCCTCCGGGGCGGACGCTGACATGGAAACATGCATACGGTGAACCTGGGGCAGGACAGGCCGCCCCCAGGCCAGGCCGTTGTGGAGATGGGAGCAAACTGATGGGCTGATCAGAGGCAGTCCGCTCCCCACGACGTCCCTGTCCTCTGAAGTCACCTCAGCAGCATCCCAGGACCTGGCTGACCAGGAGAACTAAATCCCGGAAACCTGGGTTAGCAGAGGCCGCCCCGAGGGCAGACGAGGTGGAGTTGGGAGGAAAATGACCAAGCCGCCGAGGCATCCCCGTTTGCTGCTGTGCCGCCTCCACCTCTGCTGCCGACCTCTTCCCCTGAGCTCACCACGCCCGCTCCCAGCAGCAGGGAGACTTCAAAGGTTTGAGTCCGGTGAACTTGGGGGAGCGGATGCCAACCCCAGGCAAGGCAGCTAGGGACATGGAAAAATATCCTCTGGCTCGCCAGTGGCACCCTATTCCCCGGTCGCCGCCGTCCGACCCCTTCCCCATACCGCATATCTCTACTTTGTCTGTCTGTCTGACTACCTGCCTGAATGCCTATATATTCGAGAATGGAAGAGGCTAGTCTACGTGTCTGTCTCTCGTTTTACCTAACGGAGGAGGAGCCGACGAGTATGTTTCTCTATTTGCCTGTCTGTCTGTCTGTCTGTCTGTCTGTCTGTCTGTCTATCTATCTATCTATCTATCTATCTATCTATCTATCTATCTATCCAACTAGTGGAGGCATAGCCGAAGCCACGTGTGACTTTTTACTTGTGTGACTGTTGGAGGAGGAGGTTAGTTTGTATATCAACCTATCTACCTATTGGAGGAAGAGAAGGAGGCTAGTGTGTGTGTGTTTGTGTGTGTGTGTGTGTGTGTGTGTGTGTGTCTATGTATTTGTCTCTCTGTCTTTCTAATGGAGGATGGCTCTCAGTATTTGACTCACCTGGAGGGATGGCAATTGCCACCCTGTAGCAGCAGAGGGCGGCCCCATTGCAGGCTGAGGGGGACACTGGATGGAAATCCACAGGCTTGCCTGGGCCGCCCGTGCCTCCCGCTTCCGCCCTCTCTATAGCCGCCCGCGCCAAGCCCCAGCCTGACACCCGCCGCGCCCCACTGCACACCCGCCTCACGGGAGCCGGAAAACACAGAGATGTGCACCTCGAGTACCTAGGGTAGCAGAGATCAACCCTAGAACCATCCAACGGGGAGACCTGAGCAAATACAGGGGCTCGGTGGGGCAGCCCCGACTACTCACTGCAGCCCCTGATCCACACCGCGCCTGCCTCCGGGGCGGACGCTGACATGGAAACATGCATACGGTGAACCTGGGGCAGGAGAGGCCGCCCCCAGGCCAGGCCGATGTGGAGATGGGAGCAAACTGATCGGTTGATCAGAGGCAGTCCGCTCCCCACGACGTCCCTGTCCTCTGAAGTCACCTCACCATCATCCCAGGACCTGGCTGACTAGGAGACTTATATCCCGGAAACCTGGGGGTAGCAGAGGCCGCCCTGAGGCCTGGAGAGGGCGAGATGGGAGGAAAATGACCAAGCCGCCGAGGCATCCCCGTTTGCTGCTATGCCGCCTCCGCCTCTGCTGCCGACCTCTTCCCCTGACCTCACCACGCCCGCTCCCAGGAGCAGGGTGACTTTAAAGGTTTGAGTCCGGTGAACTTGGGGGAGCGGATGCCACCTCCAGGCAAGGCAGCTAGGGACATGGGAGAATATCCTCTAGCTCGACAGTGGCGCCCTATTCCCCAGTCGCTTCCGTCAAACCCCTTCCCCAGAACACCCATGTCTAGATTGTGTGTCGGTCTGACTACCAGCCTGCCTGCCTATATATTTGAGAATGGGAGGGGCTAGTCTACGTGTGTGACTGTCGTTTTACCTAACGGAGGAGCAGCCGACGAGTAGGTCTCTCTATTTGCCTGCCTAACTATCTATCTATCTATCTATCTGTCTATCTATCTATCTATCTGTTTCTATCTATCTATCAAGTGGAGTCATAGCAGGAGCCAAGTGTGACTTTTTACTTGTGTGTCTGTTGGAGGAGGAGGTTAGTTTGTCTATCTACCTATCTACCTATTGGAAGAGAAGGAGGAGGCGTGTGTGTGTGTGTTTGTGCATGTCTGTCTGTCTATGTTTCTGTCTCCCTCTATAATGGATGAGGAGGAGGAGGTTAGGATAGATGGCTGTGTCTAAATGGAGGAAGACGCAAGCGTGTCTGACTGTCTATTTATTTGTCTCTCTGTCTGTCTAATGGAGGAAGCCTCTCAGTATTCGACTCACCTGGAAGGATGTCAATTGCCACCCTGAAGCAACAGAGGGTGCCCCCATTGCAGTCTGAGGGGGACAATGGATGGGAACCCACAGGCTTGCCAGGGCAGACCGTGCCTCCCGCTTCTGCTCTTTCTATAGCCGCCCGCGCCAAGCCCCAGCCCGGCACCCGCCGCGCCCCACCGCACACCCGCTTCACGGGAGCCGGAAAACACAGAGATGTGCACCTCGAGTACCTAGGTAGGGTAGCCGAAACCAACCCTAGGACCGGCCAAGGGGGAGATCGGAGCAAATACAGGGGCTCGGTGGGGCAGACCCGCCTCCTCACTGCAGCCCCTAATCACACCGGGACTGCCTGCGGGGCGCAGGCTCACATGGAAACATGGATACTGTGAACCCGGGGCAGGAGAGCCCGCCCCCCGGACAGGCCCTTGTGGAGATGGGAGCAAACTGATCGGCTCACCCGATGTAGTCCGCTCCCCTCAACGTGCCTGTACCCAGAGATCACCTCAGCTGCCTCCCAGGACCTGGCAGACAGGGAGAATTAAATCCCGCACACCTGGTGTAGCAGAGGCCACCCCGAGGCCAGGAGAGGGGGAGATGGTAGGAAAATGACCGACTCGCCGATGCATCCCCCTTAGCTGCTGAGCCGCCTCCATATCTGCCGATGACCTCTTCCCCTAGCCTTCCCATGCCTGCTCCCAGGAGCAGGCTAAGTTCAAAGGCTTGAGCCCAACGAATTTGGGGGAGCGGAGGCCGCCCTCAGGCAAGGCAGCTAGGGACAGGGGATATAATCCTATTACTCGCCAGTGGCACAACTCTCCCTGGACAACGCTTCTTAACCCGGTCCACAGAACGCACCCCACCTCTAGTGTGTCAGTCTGTCTGACTGCCTGCTTGACTGCCTGCCTATTGGAGGATGGGAGAGGCAAGCCTTTGTGTGTGCCCGTCTGTTTATCTAACGGAGGAGGAGGAGACTAGTATGTCTCTCTGCCTGCCTATCTAACTCTCTATCTATAGATCTATTTATCTACCTAACTATCTATCTATCTAAAGGAGGCAAACCTGTAGGCTAGTGTGCCGTTTTATTTGTCTGTGTATTGGAGGATTAGGTTAGTGTGTCTATCTACATAAATACCAATTTGAAGAACAGGAGGATGCTACCGTGTATGTGTGTGTGTGTGTGTGTGTGTGTGTGTGTGTGTGTGAGTGCGGGTCTGTGTATCAATGTACCTGAAAGTAAAGTGGGGGGATTCTACTGTATCTGTCTCTCAGTCAATGTGTGCATCTAACGGGAGGAGGAGTAAGCTAGTATGTCTGTCTCTCTGTCTATGTATCACATATGTATATATGTACGTTTATCTAGTCGAGAAGAAGGAGGCTACAGTGTCTATCTGTCTGTCGGTCAGAGGAAGAGAAGACTAGTGTGTATGTCGGTCTGTGGGTCTATGATTGTGTCTGTATTATTATCTAATGGAGAAGAAGAAGGATTCCAAAGTGTCTGGCAATCAGTCTGTCTCTCTACAGGAGAACATAGAGGCTAGTGTGTGTATCAGTCAATCTCAGTGACTATCTATCTAAAGGAGGAGGAGGAAGAGTCTATTACGTTTCTCTATCTATTATCTAATGGAGGAGGAGATTAGTGTGTCTCACTACCTAATTAATTGAGGAGAAGTAGGACGCCAGTGTGTGCATGTGTGTGTCTGTGGGTGTCTGCGTATGTATGTATGTGTCTCCCTCTATAATGCATGAGGAAGAGGAGGTTAGGATATATGGCTGTTTCTAAATGGAGGAAGAGGCTAGTGTGTCTGTCTGTCTATTTATTTGTCTCTCTGTGTGTCTAATGGAGGAAGAATCCCAGTATTCGTGCCACCTGGGGGGATGGCAATTGCCACCCTGAAGCAGCAGGGGGCGCCCCAACTACAGGCTGAGGGGAACACTGGCTAGAAACCCACAGGCTTGCCTGGGCAGCCCATGCCTCCCACTTCTGCCCTCTCTGTTTCCGCCACCGCCCCGCCCCAGTCCCGCCCCCGCCCCGCCCACAGGCCACCCCTGCCCGCCTCCCGGGAGCCGGGAAACGCAAAGATGTGCACCTCGTGTACCTAGGGTAGCAGAGATCAACCCTAGAACCGGCCAAGGGGGAGATCTGAGCAAATACAGGGGCTCGGTGGGGCAGCCCCGACTACTCACTGCAGCCCCTGATCGCACCGCGCCTGCCTCCGGGGCGGACGCTGACATGGAAACATGCATACGGTGAACCTGGGGCAGGACAGGCCGCCCCCAGGCCAGGCCGTTGTGGAGATGAGAGCAAACTGATCGGCTGATCAGAGGCAGTCCGCTCCCCACGACGTCCCTGTCCTCTGAAGTCACCTCAGCAGCATCCCAGGACCTGGCTGACCAGGAGAACTAAATCCCGGAAACCTGGGTTAGCAGAGGCCGCCCCGAGGGCAGACGAGGTGGAGTTGGGAGGAAAATGACCAAGCCGCCGAGGCATCCCCGTTTGCTGCTGTGCCGCCTCCACCTCTGCTGCCGACCTCTTCCCCTGAGCTCACCACGCCCGCTCCCAGCAGCAGGGAGACTTCAAAGGTTTGAGTCCGGTGAACTTGGGGGAGCGGATGCCAACCCCAGGCAAGGCAGCTAGGGACATGGAAAAATATCCTCTGGCTCGCCAGTGGCACCCTATTCCCCGGTCGCCGCCGTCCGACCCCTTCCCCATACCGCATATCTCTACTTTGTCTGTCTGTCTGACTACCTGCCTGAATGCCTATATATTCGAGAATGGAAGAGGCTAGTCTACGTGTCTGTCTCTCGTTTTACCTAACGGAGGAGGAGCCGACGAGTATGTTTCTCTATTTGCCTGCCTGTCTGTCTGTCTGTCTGTCTGTCTGTCTGTCTATCTATCTATCTATCTATCTATCTATCTATCTATCTATCTATCCAACTAGTGGAGGCATAGCCGAAGCCACGTGTGACTTTTTACTTGTGTGACTGTTGGAGGAGGAGGTTAGTTTGTATATCAACCTATCTACCTATTGGAGGAAGAGAAGGAGGCTAGTGTGTGTGTGTTTGTGTGTGTGTGTGTGTGTGTGTGTGTGTGTGTGTGTGTCTGTGTATTTGTCTCTCTGTCTTTCTAATGGAGGATGGCTCTCAGTATTTGACTCACCTGGAGGGATGGCAATTGCCACCCTGTAGCAGCAGAGGGCGGCCCCATTGCAGGCTGAGGGGGACACTGGATGGAAATCCACAGGCTTGCCTGGGCCGCCCGTGCCTCCCGCTTCCGCCCTCTCTATAGCCGCCCGCGCCAAGCCCCAGCCTGACACCCGCCGCGCCCCACTGCACACCCGCCTCACGGGAGCCGGAAAACACAGAGATGTGCACCTCGAGTACCTAGGGTAGCAGAGATCAACCCTAGAACCATCCAACGGGGAGACCTGAGCAAATACAGGGGCTCGGTGGGGCAGCCCCGACTACTCACTGCAGCCCCTGATCCACACCGCGCCTGCCTCCGGGGCGGACGCTGACATGGAAACATGCATACGGTGAACCTGGGGCAGGAGAGGCCGCCCCCAGGCCAGGCCGATGTGGAGATGGGAGCAAACTGATCGGTTGATCAGAGGCAGTCCGCTCCCCACGACGTCCCTGTCCTCTGAAGTCACCTCACCATCATCCCAGGACCTGGCTGACTAGGAGACTTATATCCCGGAAACCTGGGGGTAGCAGAGGCCGCCCTGAGGCCTGGAGAGGGCGAGATGGGAGGAAAATGACCAAACCGCCGAGGCATCCCCGTTTGCTGCTATGCCGCCTCCGCCTCTGCTGCCGACCTCTTCCCCTGACCTCACCACGCCCGCTCCCAGGAGCAGGGTGACTTTAAAGGTTTGAGTCCGGTGAACTTGGGGGAGCGGATGCCACCTCCAGGCAAGGCAGCTAGGGACATGGGAGAATATCCTCTAGCTCGACAGTGGCGCCCTATTCCCCAGTCGCTTCCGTCAAACCCCTTCCCCAGAACACCCATGTCTAGATTGTGTGTCGGTCTGACTACCAGCCTGCCTGCCTATATATTTGAGAATGGGAGGGGCTAGTCTACGTGTGTGACTGTCGTTTTACCTAACGGAGGAGCAGCCGACGAGTAGGTCTCTCTATTTGCCTGCCTAACTATCTATCTATCTATCTATCTGTCTATCTATCTATCTATCTGTTTCTATCTATCTATCAAGTGGAGTCATAGCAGGAGCCAAGTGTGACTTTTTACTTGTGTGTCTGTTGGAGGAGGAGGTTAGTTTGTCTATCTACCTATCTACCTATTGGAAGAGAAGGAGGAGGCGTGTGTGTGTGTGTTTGTGCATGTCTGTCTGTCTATGTTTCTGTCTCCCTCTATAATGGATGAGGAGGAGGAGGTTAGGATAGATGGCTGTGTCTAAATGGAGGAAGACGCAAGCGTGTCTGACTGTCTATTTATTTGTCTCTCTGTCTGTCTAATGGAGGAAGCCTCTCAGTATTCGACTCACCTGGAAGGATGTCAATTGCCACCCTGAAGCAACAGAGGGTGCCCCCATTGCAGTCTGAGGGGGACAATGGATGGGAACCCACAGGCTTGCCAGGGCAGACCGTGCCTCCCGCTTCTGCTCTTTCTATAGCCGCCCGCGCCAAGCCCCAGCCCGGCACCCGCCGCGCCCCACCGCACACCCGCTTCACGGGAGCCGGAAAACACAGAGATGTGCACCTCGAGTACCTAGGTAGGGTAGCCGAAACCAACCCTAGGACCGGCCAAGGGGGAGATCGGAGCAAATACAGGGGCTCGGTGGGGCAGACCCGCCTCCTCACTGCAGCCCCTAATCACACCGGGACTGCCTGCGGGGCGCAGGCTCACATGGAAACATGGATACTGTGAACCCGGGGCAGGAGAGCCCGCCCCCCGGACAGGCCCTTGTGGAGATGGGAGCAAACTGATCGGCTCACCCGATGTAGTCCGCTCCCCTCAACGTGCCTGTACCCAGAGATCACCTCAGCTGCCTCCCAGGACCTGGCAGACAGGGAGAATTAAATCCCGCACACCTGGTGTAGCAGAGGCCACCCCGAGGCCAGGAGAGGGGGAGATGGTAGGAAAATGACCGACTCGCCGATGCATCCCCCTTAGCTGCTGAGCCGCCTCCATATCTGCCGATGACCTCTTCCCCTAGCCTTCCCATGCCTGCTCCCAGGAGCAGGCTAAGTTCAAAGGCTTGAGCCCAACGAATTTGGGGGAGCGGAGGCCGCCCTCAGGCAAGGCAGCTAGGGACAGGGGATATAATCCTATTACTCGCCAGTGGCACAACTCTCCCTGGACAACGCTTCTTAACCCGGTCCACAGAACGCACCCCACCTCTAGTGTGTCAGTCTGTCTGACTGCCTGCTTGACTGCCTGCCTATTGGAGGATGGGAGAGGCAAGCCTTTGTGTGTGCCCGTCTGTTTATCTAACGGAGGAGGAGGAGACTAGTATGTCTCTCTGCCTGCCTATCTAACTCTCTATCTATAGATCTATTTATCTACCTAACTATCTATCTATCTAAAGGAGGCAAACCTGTAGGCTAGTGTGCCGTTTTATTTGTCTGTGTATTGGAGGATTAGGTTAGTGTGTCTATCTACATAAATACCAATTTGAAGAACAGGAGGATGCTACCGTGTATGTGTGTGTGTGTGTGTGTGTGTGTGTGTGTGTGTGTGAGTGCGGGTCTGTGTATCAATGTACCTGAAAGTAAAGTGGGGGGATTCTACTGTATCTGTCTCTCAGTCAATGTGTGCATCTAACGGGAGGAGGAGTAAGCTAGTATGTCTGTCTCTCTGTCTATGTATCACATATGTATATATGTACGTTTATCTAGTCGAGAAGAAGGAGGCTACAGTGTCTATCTGTCTGTCGGTCAGAGGAAGAGAAGACTAGTGTGTATGTCGGTCTGTGGGTCTATGATTGTGTCTGTATTATTATCTAATGGAGAAGAAGAAGGATTCCAAAGTGTCTGGCAATCAGTCTGTCTCTCTACAGGAGAACATAGAGGCTAGTGTGTGTATCAGTCAATCTCAGTGACTATCTATCTAAAGGAGGAGGAGGAAGAGTCTATTACGTTTCTCTATCTATTATCTAATGGAGGAGGAGATTAGTGTGTCTCACTACCTAATTAATTGAGGAGAAGTAGGACGCCAGTGTGTGCATGTGTGTGTCTGTGGGTGTCTGCGTATGTATGTATGTGTCTCCCTCTATAATGCATGAGGAAGAGGAGGTTAGGATATATGGCTGTTTCTAAATGGAGGAAGAGGCTAGTGTGTCTGTCTGTCTATTTATTTGTCTCTCTGTGTGTCTAATGGAGGAAGAATCCCAGTATTCGTGCCACCTGGGGGGATGGCAATTGCCACCCTGAAGCAGCAGGGGGCGCCCCAACTACAGGCTGAGGGGAACACTGGCTAGAAACCCACAGGCTTGCCTGGGCAGCCCATGCCTCCCACTTCTGCCCTCTCTGTTTCCGCCACCGCCCCGCCCCAGTCCCGCCCCCGCCCCGCCCACAGGCCACCCCTGCCCGCCTCCCGGGAGCCGGGAAACGCAAAGATGTGCACCTCGTGTACCTAGGGTAGCAGAGATCAACCCTAGAACCGGCCAAGGGGGAGATCTGAGCAAATACAGGGGCTCGGTGGGGCAGCCCCGACTACTCACTGCAGCCCCTGATCGCACCGCGCCTGCCTCCGGGGCGGACGCTGACATAGAAACATGCATACGGTGAACCTGGGGCAGGACAGGCCGCCCCCAGGCCAGGCCGTTGTGGAGATGGGAGCAAACTGATCGGCTGATCAGAGGCAGTCCGCTCCCCACGACGTCCCTGTCCTCTGAAGTCACCTCAGCAGCATCCCAGGACCTGGCTGACCAGGAGAACTAAATCCCGGAAACCTGGGTTAGCAGAGGCCGCCCCGAGGGCAGACGAGGTGGAGTTGGGAGGAAAATGACCAAGCCGCCGAGGCATCCCCGTTTGCTGCTGGGCCGCCTCCACCTCTGCTGCCGACCTCTTCCCCTGAGCTCACCACGCCCGCTCCCAGCAGCAGGGAGACTTCAAAGGTTTGAGTCCGGTGAACTTGGGGGAGCGGATGCCAACCCCAGGCAAGGCAGCTAGGGACATGGAAAAATATCCTCTGGCTCGCCAGTGGCACCCTATTCCCCGGTCGCCGCCGTCCGACCCCTTCCCCATACCGCATATCTCTAATTTGTCTGTCTGTCTGACTACCTGCCTGAATGCCTATATATTCGAGAATGGAAGAGGCTAGTCTACGTGTCTGTCTCTCGTTTTACCTAACGGAGGAGGAGTCGACGAGTATGTTTCTCTATTTGCCTGTCTGTCTGTCTGTCTGTCTGTCTGTCTGTCTGTCTATCTATCTATCTATCTATCTATCTATCTATCTATTCAACTAGTGGAGGCATAGCCGAAGCCACGTGTGACTTTTTACCTGTGTGACTGTTGGAGGAGGAGGTTAGTTTGTATATCAACCTATCTACCTATTGGAGGAAGAGAAGGAGGCTAGTGTGTGTGTGTTGTGTGTGTGTGTGTGTGTGTGTGTGTGTGTGTGTGTGTGTGTGTCTATGTATTTGTCTCTCTGTCTTTCTAATGGAGGATGGCTCTCAGTATTTGACTCACCTGGAGGGATGGCAATTGCCACCCTGTAGCAGCAGAGGGCGGCCCCATTGCAGGCTGAGGGGGACACTGGATGGAAATCCACAGGCTTGCCTGGGCCGCCCGTGCCTCCCGCTTCTGCTCTTTCTATAGCCGCCCGCGCCAAGCCCCAGCCCGGCACCCGCCGCGCCCCACCGCACACCCGCTTCACGGGAGCCGGAAAACACAGAGATGTGCACCTCGAGTACCTAGGTAGGGTAGCCGAAACCAACCCTAGGACCGGCCAAGGGGGAGATCGGAGCAAATACAGGGGCTCGGTGGGGCAGACCCGCCTCCTCACTGCAGCCCCTAATCACACCGGGACTGCCTGCGGGGCGCAGGCTCACATGGAAACATGGATACTGTGAACCCGGGGCAGGAGAGCCCGCCCCCCGGACAGGCCCTTGTGGAGATGGGAGCAAACTGATCGGCTCACCCGATGTAGTCCGCTCCCCTCAACGTGCCTGTACCCAGAGATCACCTCAGCTGCCTCCCAGGACCTGGCAGACAGGGAGAATTAAATCCCGCACACCTGGTGTAGCAGAGGCCACCCCGAGGCCAGGAGAGGGGGAGATGGTAGGAAAATGACCGACTCGCCGATGCATCCCCCTTAGCTGCTGAGCCGCCTCCATATCTGCCGATGACCTCTTCCCCTAGCCTTCCCATGCCTGCTCCCAGGAGCAGGCTAAGTTCAAAGGCTTGAGCCCAACGAATTTGGGGGAGCGGAGGCCGCCCTCAGGCAAGGCAGCTAGGGACAGGGGATATAATCCTATTACTCGCCAGTGGCACAACTCTCCCTGGACAACGCTTCTTAACCCGGTCCACAGAACGCACCCCACCTCTAGTGTGTCAGTCTGTCTGACTGCCTGCTTGACTGCCTGCCTATTGGAGGATGGGAGAGGCAAGCCTTTGTGTGTGCCCGTCTGTTTATCTAACGGAGGAGGAGGAGACTAGTATGTCTCTCTGCCTGCCTATCTAACTCTCTATCTATAGATCTATTTATCTACCTAACTATCTATCTATCTAAAGGAGGCAAACCTGTAGGCTAGTGTGCCGTTTTATTTGTCTGTGTATTGGAGGATTAGGTTAGTGTGTCTATCTACATAAATACCAATTTGAAGAACAGGAGGATGCTACCGTGTATGTGTGTGTGTGTGTGTGTGTGTGTGTGTGTGTGTGAGTGCGGGTCTGTGTATCAATGTACCTGAAAGTAAAGTGGGGGGATTCTACTGTATCTGTCTCTCAGTCAATGTGTGCATCTAACGGGAGGAGGAGTAAGCTAGTATGTCTGTCTCTCTGTCTATGTATCACATATGTATATATGTACGTTTATCTAGTCGAGAAGAAGGAGGCTACAGTGTCTATCTGTCTGTCGGTCAGAGGAAGAGAAGACTAGTGTGTATGTCGGTCTGTGGGTCTATGATTGTGTCTGTATTATTATCTAATGGAGAAGAAGAAGGATTCCAAAGTGTCTGGCAATCAGTCTGTCTCTCTACAGGAGAACATAGAGGCTAGTGTGTGTATCAGTCAATCTCAGTGACTATCTATCTAAAGGAGGAGGAGGAAGAGTCTATTACGTTTCTCTATCTATTATCTAATGGAGGAGGAGATTAGTGTGTCTCACTACCTAATTAATTGAGGAGAAGTAGGACGCCAGTGTGTGCATGTGTGTGTCTGTGGGTGTCTGCGTATGTATGTATGTGTCTCCCTCTATAATGCATGAGGAAGAGGAGGTTAGGATATATGGCTGTTTCTAAATGGAGGAAGAGGCTAGTGTGTCTGTCTGTCTATTTATTTGTCTCTCTGTGTGTCTAATGGAGGAAGAATCCCAGTATTCGTGCCACCTGGGGGGATGGCAATTGCCACCCTGAAGCAGCAGGGGGCGCCCCAACTACAGGCTGAGGGGAACACTGGCTAGAAACCCACAGGCTTGCCTGGGCAGCCCATGCCTCCCACTTCTGCCCTCTCTGTTTCCGCCACCGCCCCGCCCCAGTCCCGCCCCCGCCCCGCCCACAGGCCACCCCTGCCCGCCTCCCGGGAGCCGGGAAACGCAAAGATGTGCACCTCGTGTACCTAGGGTAGCAGAGATCAACCCTAGAACCGGCCAAGGGGGAGATCTGAGCAAATACAGGGGCTCGGTGGGGCAGCCCCGACTACTCACTGCAGCCCCTGATCGCACCGCGCCTGCCTCCGGGGCGGACGCTGACATGGAAACATGCATACGGTGAACCTGGGGCAGGACAGGCCGCCCCCAGGCCAGGCCGTTGTGGAGATGGGAGCAAACTGATCGGCTGATCAGAGGCAGTCCGCTCCCCACGACGTCCCTGTCCTCTGAAGTCACCTCAGCAGCATCCCAGGACCTGGCTGACCAGGAGAACTAAATCCCGGAAACCTGGGTTAGCAGAGGCCGCCCCGAGGGCAGACGAGGTGGAGTTGGGAGGAAAATGACCAAGCCGCCGAGGCATCCCCGTTTGCTGCTGTGCCGCCTCCACCTCTGCTGCCGACCTCTTCCCCTGAGCTCACCACGCCCGCTCCCAGCAGCAGGGAGACTTCAAAGGTTTGAGTCCGGTGAACTTGGGGGAGCGGATGCCAACCCCAGGCAAGGCAGCTAGGGACATGGAAAAATATTCTCTGGCTCGCCAGTGGCACCCTATTCCCCGGTCGCCGCCGTCCGACCCCTTCCCCATACCGCATATCTCTACTTTGTCTGTCTGTCTGACTACCTGCCTGAATGCCTATATATTCGAGAATGGAAGAGGCTAGTCTACGTGTCTGTCTCTCGTTTTACCTAACGGAGGAGGAGCCGACGAGTATGTTTCTCTATTTGCCTGCCTGTCTGTCTGTCTGTCTGTCTGTCTGTCTGTCTATCTATCTATCTATCTATCTATCTATCTATCTATCTATCTATCTATCTATCTATCCAACTAGTGGAGGCATAGCCGAAGCCACGTGTGACTTTTTACTTGTGTGACTGTTGGAGGAGGAGGTTAGTTTGTATATCAACCTATCTACCTATTGGAGGAAGAGAAGGAGGCTAGTGTGTGTGTGTTTGTGTGTGTGTGTGTGTGTGTGTGTGTGTGTCTGTGTATTTGTCTCTCTGTCTTTCTAATGGAGGATGGCTCTCAGTATTTGACTCACCTGGAGGGATGGCAATTGCCACCCTGTAGCAGCAGAGGGCGGCCCCATTGCAGGCTGAGGGGGACACTGGATGGAAATCCACAGGCTTGCCTGGGCCGCCCGTGCCTCCCGCTTCCGCCCTCTCTATAGCCGCCCGCGCCAAGCCCCAGCCTGACACCCGCCGCGCCCCACTGCACACCCGCCTCACGGGAGCCGGAAAACACAGAGATGTGCACCTCGAGTACCTAGGGTAGCAGAGATCAACCCTAGAACCATCCAACGGGGAGACCTGAGCAAATACAGGGGCTCGGTGGGGCAGCCCCGACTACTCACTGCAGCCCCTGATCCACACCGCGCCTGCCTCCGGGGCGGACGCTGACATGGAAACATGCATACGGTGAACCTGGGGCAGGAGAGGCCGCCCCCAGGCCAGGCCGATGTGGAGATGGGAGCAAACTGATCGGTTGATCAGAGGCAGTCCGCTCCCCACGACGTCCCTGTCCTCTGAAGTCACCTCACCATCATCCCAGGACCTGGCTGACTAGGAGACTTATATCCCGGAAACCTGGGGGTAGCAGAGGCCGCCCTGAGGCCTGGAGAGGGCGAGATGGGAGGAAAATGACCAAGCCGCCGAGGCATCCCCGTTTGCTGCTATGCCGCCTCCGCCTCTGCTGCCGACCTCTTCCCCTGACCTCACCACGCCCGCTCCCAGGAGCAGGGTGACTTTAAAGGTTTGAGTCCGGTGAACTTGGGGGAGCGGATGCCACCTCCAGGCAAGGCAGCTAGGGACATGGGAGAATATCCTCTAGCTCGACAGTGGCGCCCTATTCCCCAGTCGCTTCCGTCAAACCCCTTCCCCAGAACACCCATGTCTAGATTGTGTGTCGGTCTGACTACCAGCCTGCCTGCCTATATATTTGAGAATGGGAGGGGCTAGTCTACGTGTGTGACTGTCGTTTTACCTAACGGAGGAGCAGCCGACGAGTAGGTCTCTCTATTTGCCTGCCTAACTATCTATCTATCTATCTATCTGTCTATCTATCTATCTATCTGTTTCTATCTATCTATCAAGTGGAGTCATAGCAGGAGCCAAGTGTGACTTTTTACTTGTGTGTCTGTTGGAGGAGGAGGTTAGTTTGTCTATCTACCTATCTACCTATTGGAAGAGAAGGAGGAGGCGTGTGTGTGTGTGTTTGTGCATGTCTGTCTGTCTATGTTTCTGTCTCCCTCTATAATGGATGAGGAGGAGGAGGTTAGGATAGATGGCTGTGTCTAAATGGAGGAAGACGCAAGCGTGTCTGACTGTCTATTTATTTGTCTCTCTGTCTGTCTAATGGAGGAAGCCTCTCAGTATTCGACTCACCTGGAAGGATGTCAATTGCCACCCTGAAGCAACAGAGGGTGCCCCCATTGCAGTCTGAGGGGGACAATGGATGGGAACCCACAGGCTTGCCAGGGCAGACCGTGCCTCCCGCTTCTGCTCTTTCTATAGCCGCCCGCGCCAAGCCCCAGCCCGGCACCCGCCGCGCCCCACCGCACACCCGCTTCACGGGAGCCGGAAAACACAGAGATGTGCACCTCGAGTACCTAGGTAGGGTAGCCGAAACCAACCCTAGGACCGGCCAAGGGGGAGATCGGAGCAAATACAGGGGCTCGGTGGGGCAGACCCGCCTCCTCACTGCAGCCCCTAATCACACCGGGACTGCCTGCGGGGCGCAGGCTCACATGGAAACATGGATACTGTGAACCCGGGGCAGGAGAGCCCGCCCCCCGGACAGGCCCTTGTGGAGATGGGAGCAAACTGATCGGCTCACCCGATGTAGTCCGCTCCCCTCAACGTGCCTGTACCCAGAGATCACCTCAGCTGCCTCCCAGGACCTGGCAGACAGGGAGAATTAAATCCCGCACACCTGGTGTAGCAGAGGCCACCCCGAGGCCAGGAGAGGGGGAGATGGTAGGAAAATGACCGACTCGCCGATGCATCCCCCTTAGCTGCTGAGCCGCCTCCATATCTGCCGATGACCTCTTCCCCTAGCCTTCCCATGCCTGCTCCCAGGAGCAGGCTAAGTTCAAAGGCTTGAGCCCAACGAATTTGGGGGAGCGGAGGCCGCCCTCAGGCAAGGCAGCTAGGGACAGGGGATATAATCCTATTACTCGCCAGTGGCACAACTCTCCCTGGACAACGCTTCTTAACCCGGTCCACAGAACGCACCCCACCTCTAGTGTGTCAGTCTGTCTGACTGCCTGCTTGACTGCCTGCCTATTGGAGGATGGGAGAGGCAAGCCTTTGTGTGTGCCCGTCTGTTTATCTAACGGAGGAGGAGGAGACTAGTATGTCTCTCTGCCTGCCTATCTAACTCTCTATCTATAGATCTATTTATCTACCTAACTATCTATCTATCTAAAGGAGGCAAACCTGTAGGCTAGTGTGCCGTTTTATTTGTCTGTGTATTGGAGGATTAGGTTAGTGTGTCTATCTACATAAATACCAATTTGAAGAACAGGAGGATGCTACCGTGTATGTGTGTGTGTGTGTGTGTGTGTGTGTGTGTGTGTGAGTGCGGGTCTGTGTATCAATGTACCTGAAAGTAAAGTGGGGGGATTCTACTGTATCTGTCTCTCAGTCAATGTGTGCATCTAACGGGAGGAGGAGTAAGCTAGTATGTCTGTCTCTCTGTCTATGTATCACATATGTATATATGTACGTTTATCTAGTCGAGAAGAAGGAGGCTACAGTGTCTATCTGTCTGTCGGTCAGAGGAAGAGAAGACTAGTGTGTATGTCGGTCTGTGGGTCTATGATTGTGTCTGTATTATTATCTAATGGAGAAGAAGAAGGATTCCAAAGTGTCTGGCAATCAGTCTGTCTCTCTACAGGAGAACATAGAGGCTAGTGTGTGTATCAGTCAATCTCAGTGACTATCTATCTAAAGGAGGAGGAGGAAGAGTCTATTACGTTTCTCTATCTATTATCTAATGGAGGAGGAGATTAGTGTGTCTCACTACCTAATTAATTGAGGAGAAGTAGGACGCCAGTGTGTGCATGTGTGTGTCTGTGGGTGTCTGCGTATGTATGTATGTGTCTCCCTCTATAATGCATGAGGAAGAGGAGGTTAGGATATATGGCTGTTTCTAAATGGAGGAAGAGGCTAGTGTGTCTGTCTGTCTATTTATTTGTCTCTCTGTGTGTCTAATGGAGGAAGAATCCCAGTATTCGTGCCACCTGGGGGGATGGCAATTGCCACCCTGAAGCAGCAGGGGGCGCCCCAACTACAGGCTGAGGGGAACACTGGCTAGAAACCCACAGGCTTGCCTGGGCAGCCCATGCCTCCCACTTCTGCCCTCTCTGTTTCCGCCACCGCCCCGCCCCAGTCCCGCCCCCGCCCCGCCCACAGGCCACCCCTGCCCGCCTCCCGGGAGCCGGGAAACGCAAAGATGTGCACCTCGTGTACCTAGGGTAGCAGAGATCAACCCTAGAACCGGCCAAGGGGGAGATCTGAGCAAATACAGGGGCTCGGTGGGGCAGCCCCGACTACTCACTGCAGCCCCTGATCGCACCGCGCCTGCCTCCGGGGCGGACGCTGACATAGAAACATGCATACGGTGAACCTGGGGCAGGACAGGCCGCCCCCAGGCCAGGCCGTTGTGGAGATGGGAGCAAACTGATCGGCTGATCAGAGGCAGTCCGCTCCCCACGACGTCCCTGTCCTCTGAAGTCAC
Source organism: Vicugna pacos (assembly GCF_048564905.1). Lineage (NCBI taxonomy): Eukaryota > Metazoa > Chordata > Mammalia > Artiodactyla > Camelidae > Vicugna > Vicugna pacos. The sequence goes on from NC_132993.1 coordinate 86,184,148, forward strand.
CTCAGCAGCATCCCAGGACCTGGCTGACCAGGAGAACTAAATCCCGGAAACCTGGGTTAGCAGAGGCCGCCCCGAGGGCAGACGAGGTGGAGTTGGGAGGAAAATGACCAAGCCGCCGAGGCATCCCCGTTTGCTGCTGGGCCGCCTCCACCTCTGCTGCCGACCTCTTCCCCTGAGCTCACCACGCCCGCTCCCAGCAGCAGGGAGACTTCAAAGGTTTGAGTCCGGTGAACTTGGGGGAGCGGATGCCAACCCCAGGCAAGGCAGCTAGGGACATGGAAAAATATCCTCTGGCTCGCCAGTGGCACCCTATTCCCCGGTCGCCGCCGTCCGACCCCTTCCCCATACCGCATATCTCTAATTTGTCTGTCTGTCTGACTACCTGCCTGAATGCCTATATATTCGAGAATGGAAGAGGCTAGTCTACGTGTCTGTCTCTCGTTTTACCTAACGGAGGAGGAGTCGACGAGTATGTTTCTCTATTTGCCTGTCTGTCTGTCTGTCTGTCTGTCTGTCTGTCTGTCTATCTATCTATCTATCTATCTATCTATCTATCTATTCAACTAGTGGAGGCATAGCCGAAGCCACGTGTGACTTTTTACCTGTGTGACTGTTGGAGGAGGAGGTTAGTTTGTATATCAACCTATCTACCTATTGGAGGAAGAGAAGGAGGCTAGTGTGTGTGTGTTTGTGTGTGTGTGTGTGTGTGTGTGTGTGTGTGTGTGTGTGTCTATGTATTTGTCTCTCTGTCTTTCTAATGGAGGATGGCTCTCAGTATTTGACTCACCTGGAGGGATGGCAATTGCCACCCTGTAGCAGCAGAGGGCGGCCCCATTGCAGGCTGAGGGGGACACTGGATGGAAATCCACAGGCTTGCCTGGGCCGCCCGTGCCTCCCGCTTCTGCTCTTTCTATAGCCGCCCGCGCCAAGCCCCAGCCCGGCACCCGCCGCGCCCCACCGCACACCCGCTTCACGGGAGCCGGAAAACACAGAGATGTGCACCTCGAGTACCTAGGTAGGGTAGCCGAAACCAACCCTAGGACCGGCCAAGGGGGAGATCGGAGCAAATACAGGGGCTCGGTGGGGCAGACCCGCCTCCTCACTGCAGCCCCTAATCACACCGGGACTGCCTGCGGGGCGCAGGCTCACATGGAAACATGGATACTGTGAACCCGGGGCAGGAGAGCCCGCCCCCCGGACAGGCCCTTGTGGAGATGGGAGCAAACTGATCGGCTCACCCGATGTAGTCCGCTCCCCTCAACGTGCCTGTACCCAGAGATCACCTCAGCTGCCTCCCAGGACCTGGCAGACAGGGAGAATTAAATCCCGCACACCTGGTGTAGCAGAGGCCACCCCGAGGCCAGGAGAGGGGGAGATGGTAGGAAAATGACCGACTCGCCGATGCATCCCCCTTAGCTGCTGAGCCGCCTCCATATCTGCCGATGACCTCTTCCCCTAGCCTTCCCATGCCTGCTCCCAGGAGCAGGCTAAGTTCAAAGGCTTGAGCCCAACGAATTTGGGGGAGCGGAGGCCGCCCTCAGGCAAGGCAGCTAGGGACAGGGGATATAATCCTATTACTCGCCAGTGGCACAACTCTCCCTGGACAACGCTTCTTAACCCGGTCCACAGAACGCACCCCACCTCTAGTGTGTCAGTCTGTCTGACTGCCTGCTTGACTGCCTGCCTATTGGAGGATGGGAGAGGCAAGCCTTTGTGTGTGCCCGTCTGTTTATCTAACGGAGGAGGAGGAGACTAGTATGTCTCTCTGCCTGCCTATCTAACTCTCTATCTATAGATCTATTTATCTACCTAACTATCTATCTATCTAAAGGAGGCAAACCTGTAGGCTAGTGTGCCGTTTTATTTGTCTGTGTATTGGAGGATTAGGTTAGTGTGTCTATCTACATAAATACCAATTTGAAGAACAGGAGGATGCTACCGTGTATGTGTGTGTGTGTGTGTGTGTGTGTGTGTGTGTGTGAGTGCGGGTCTGTGTATCAATGTACCTGAAAGTAAAGTGGGGGGATTCTACTGTATCTGTCTCTCAGTCAATGTGTGCATCTAACGGGAGGAGGAGTAAGCTAGTATGTCTGTCTCTCTGTCTATGTATCACATATGTATATATGTACGTTTATCTAGTCGAGAAGAAGGAGGCTACAGTGTCTATCTGTCTGTCGGTCAGAGGAAGAGAAGACTAGTGTGTATGTCGGTCTGTGGGTCTATGATTGTGTCTGTATTATTATCTAATGGAGAAGAAGAAGGATTCCAAAGTGTCTGGCAATCAGTCTGTCTCTCTACAGGAGAACATAGAGGCTAGTGTGTGTATCAGTCAATCTCAGTGACTATCTATCTAAAGGAGGAGGAGGAAGAGTCTATTACGTTTCTCTATCTATTATCTAATGGAGGAGGAGATTAGTGTGTCTCACTACCTAATTAATTGAGGAGAAGTAGGACGCCAGTGTGTGCATGTGTGTGTCTGTGGGTGTCTGCGTATGTATGTATGTGTCTCCCTCTATAATGCATGAGGAAGAGGAGGTTAGGATATATGGCTGTTTCTAAATGGAGGAAGAGGCTAGTGTGTCTGTCTGTCTATTTATTTGTCTCTCTGTGTGTCTAATGGAGGAAGAATCCCAGTATTCGTGCCACCTGGGGGGATGGCAATTGCCACCCTGAAGCAGCAGGGGGCGCCCCAACTACAGGCTGAGGGGAACACTGGCTAGAAACCCACAGGCTTGCCTGGGCAGCCCATGCCTCCCACTTCTGCCCTCTCTGTTTCCGCCACCGCCCCGCCCCAGTCCCGCCCCCGCCCCGCCCACAGGCCACCCCTGCCCGCCTCCCGGGAGCCGGGAAACGCAAAGATGTGCACCTCGTGTACCTAGGGTAGCAGAGATCAACCCTAGAACCGGCCAAGGGGGAGATCTGAGCAAATACAGGGGCTCGGTGGGGCAGCCCCGACTACTCACTGCAGCCCCTGATCGCACCGCGCCTGCCTCCGGGGCGGACGCTGACATGGAAACATGCATACGGTGAACCTGGGGCAGGACAGGCCGCCCCCAGGCCAGGCCGTTGTGGAGATGGGAGCAAACTGATCGGCTGATCAGAGGCAGTCCGCTCCCCACGACGTCCCTGTCCTCTGAAGTCACCTCAGCAGCATCCCAGGACCTGGCTGACCAGGAGAACTAAATCCCGGAAACCTGGGTTAGCAGAGGCCGCCCCGAGGGCAGACGAGGTGGAGTTGGGAGGAAAATGACCAAGCCGCCGAGGCATCCCCGTTTGCTGCTGTGCCGCCTCCACCTCTGCTGCCGACCTCTTCCCCTGAGCTCACCACGCCCGCTCCCAGCAGCAGGGAGACTTCAAAGGTTTGAGTCCGGTGAACTTGGGGGAGCGGATGCCAACCCCAGGCAAGGCAGCTAGGGACATGGAAAAATATTCTCTGGCTCGCCAGTGGCACCCTATTCCCCGGTCGCCGCCGTCCGACCCCTTCCCCATACCGCATATCTCTACTTTGTCTGTCTGTCTGACTACCTGCCTGAATGCCTATATATTCGAGAATGGAAGAGGCTAGTCTACGTGTCTGTCTCTCGTTTTACCTAACGGAGGAGGAGCCGACGAGTATGTTTCTCTATTTGCCTGCCTGTCTGTCTGTCTGTCTGTCTGTCTGTCTGTCTATCTATCTATCTATCTATCTATCTATCTATCTATCTATCTATCCAACTAGTGGAGGCATAGCCGAAGCCACGTGTGACTTTTTACTTGTGTGACTGTTGGAGGAGGAGGTTAGTTTGTATATCAACCTATCTACCTATTGGAGGAAGAGAAGGAGGCTAGTGTGTGTGTGTTTGTGTGTGTGTGTGTGTGTGTGTGTGTGTGTCTGTGTATTTGTCTCTCTGTCTTTCTAATGGAGGATGGCTCTCAGTATTTGACTCACCTGGAGGGATGGCAATTGCCACCCTGTAGCAGCAGAGGGCGGCCCCATTGCAGGCTGAGGGGGACACTGGATGGAAATCCACAGGCTTGCCTGGGCCGCCCGTGCCTCCCGCTTCTGCTCTTTCTATAGCCGCCCGCGCCAAGCCCCAGCCCGGCACCCGCCGCGCCCCACCGCACACCCGCTTCACGGGAGCCGGAAAACACAGAGATGTGCACCTCGAGTACCTAGGTAGGGTAGCCGAAACCAACCCTAGGACCGGCCAAGGGGGAGATCGGAGCAAATACAGGGGCTCGGTGGGGCAGACCCGCCTCCTCACTGCAGCCCCTAATCACACCGGGACTGCCTGCGGGGCGCAGGCTCACATGGAAACATGGATACTGTGAACCCGGGGCAGGAGAGCCCGCCCCCCGGACAGGCCCTTGTGGAGATGGGAGCAAACTGATCGGCTCACCCGATGTAGTCCGCTCCCCTCAACGTGCCTGTACCCAGAGATCACCTCAGCTGCCTCCCAGGACCTGGCAGACAGGGAGAATTAAATCCCGCACACCTGGTGTAGCAGAGGCCACCCCGAGGCCAGGAGAGGGGGAGATGGTAGGAAAATGACCGACTCGCCGATGCATCCCCCTTAGCTGCTGAGCCGCCTCCATATCTGCCGATGACCTCTTCCCCTAGCCTTCCCATGCCTGCTCCCAGGAGCAGGCTAAGTTCAAAGGCTTGAGCCCAACGAATTTGGGGGAGCGGAGGCCGCCCTCAGGCAAGGCAGCTAGGGACAGGGGATATAATCCTATTACTCGCCAGTGGCACAACTCTCCCTGGACAACGCTTCTTAACCCGGTCCACAGAACGCACCCCACCTCTAGTGTGTCAGTCTGTCTGACTGCCTGCTTGACTGCCTGCCTATTGGAGGATGGGAGAGGCAAGCCTTTGTGTGTGCCCGTCTGTTTATCTAACGGAGGAGGAGGAGACTAGTATGTCTCTCTGCCTGCCTATCTAACTCTCTATCTATAGATCTATTTATCTACCTAACTATCTATCTATCTAAAGGAGGCAAACCTGTAGGCTAGTGTGCCGTTTTATTTGTCTGTGTATTGGAGGATTAGGTTAGTGTGTCTATCTACATAAATACCAATTTGAAGAACAGGAGGATGCTACCGTGTATGTGTGTGTGTGTGTGTGTGTGTGTGTGTGTGTGTGAGTGCGGGTCTGTGTATCAATGTACCTGAAAGTAAAGTGGGGGGATTCTACTGTATCTGTCTCTCAGTCAATGTGTGCATCTAACGGGAGGAGGAGTAAGCTAGTATGTCTGTCTCTCTGTCTATGTATCACATATGTATATATGTACGTTTATCTAGTCGAGAAGAAGGAGGCTACAGTGTCTATCTGTCTGTCGGTCAGAGGAAGAGAAGACTAGTGTGTATGTCGGTCTGTGGGTCTATGATTGTGTCTGTATTATTATCTAATGGAGAAGAAGAAGGATTCCAAAGTGTCTGGCAATCAGTCTGTCTCTCTACAGGAGAACATAGAGGCTAGTGTGTGTATCAGTCAATCTCAGTGACTATCTATCTAAAGGAGGAGGAGGAAGAGTCTATTACGTTTCTCTATCTATTATCTAATGGAGGAGGAGATTAGTGTGTCTCACTACCTAATTAATTGAGGAGAAGTAGGACGCCAGTGTGTGCATGTGTGTGTCTGTGGGTGTCTGCGTATGTATGTATGTGTCTCCCTCTATAATGCATGAGGAAGAGGAGGTTAGGATATATGGCTGTTTCTAAATGGAGGAAGAGGCTAGTGTGTCTGTCTGTCTATTTATTTGTCTCTCTGTGTGTCTAATGGAGGAAGAATCCCAGTATTCGTGCCACCTGGGGGGATGGCAATTGCCACCCTGAAGCAGCAGGGGGCGCCCCAACTACAGGCTGAGGGGAACACTGGCTAGAAACCCACAGGCTTGCCTGGGCAGCCCATGCCTCCCACTTCTGCCCTCTCTGTTTCCGCCACCGCCCCGCCCCAGTCCCGCCCCCGCCCCGCCCACAGGCCACCCCTGCCCGCCTCCCGGGAGCCGGGAAACGCAAAGATGTGCACCTCGTGTACCTAGGGTAGCAGAGATCAACCCTAGAACCGGCCAAGGGGGAGATCTGAGCAAATACAGGGGCTCGGTGGGGCAGCCCCGACTACTCACTGCAGCCCCTGATCGCACCGCGCCTGCCTCCGGGGCGGACGCTGACATGGAAACATGCATACGGTGAACCTGGGGCAGGACAGGCCGCCCCCAGGCCAGGCCGTTGTGGAGATGGGAGCAAACTGATCGGCTGATCAGAGGCAGTCCGCTCCCCACGACGTCCCTGTCCTCTGAAGTCACCTCAGCAGCATCCCAGGACCTGGCTGACCAGGAGAACTAAATCCCGGAAACCTGGGTTAGCAGAGGCCGCCCCGAGGGCAGACGAGGTGGAGTTGGGAGGAAAATGACCAAGCCGCCGAGGCATCCCCGTTTGCTGCTGTGCCGCCTCCACCTCTGCTGCCGACCTCTTCCCCTGAGCTCACCACGCCCGCTCCCAGCAGCAGGGAGACTTCAAAGGTTTGAGTCCGGTGAACTTGGGGGAGCGGATGCCAACCCCAGGCAAGGCAGCTAGGGACATGGAAAAATATTCTCTGGCTCGCCAGTGGCACCCTATTCCCCGGTCGCCGCCGTCCGACCCCTTCCCCATACCGCATATCTCTACTTTGTCTGTCTGTCTGACTACCTGCCTGAATGCCTATATATTCGAGAATGGAAGAGGCTAGTCTACGTGTCTGTCTCTCGTTTTACCTAACGGAGGAGGAGCCGACGAGTATGTTTCTCTATTTGCCTGCCTGTCTGTCTGTCTGTCTGTCTGTCTGTCTGTCTATCTATCTATCTATCTATCTATCTATCTATCTATCTATCTATCCAACTAGTGGAGGCATAGCCGAAGCCACGTGTGACTTTTTACTTGTGTGACTGTTGGAGGAGGAGGTTAGTTTGTATATCAACCTATCTACCTATTGGAGGAAGAGAAGGAGGCTAGTGTGTGTGTGTTTGTGTGTGTGTGTGTGTGTGTGTGTCTGTGTATTTGTCTCTCTGTCTTTCTAATGGAGGATGGCTCTCAGTATTTGACTCACCTGGAGGGATGGCAATTGCCACCCTGTAGCAGCAGAGGGCGGCCCCATTGCAGGCTGAGGGGGACACTGGATGGAAATCCACAGGCTTGCCTGGGCCGCCCGTGCCTCCCGCTTCCGCCCTCTCTATAGCCGCCCGCGCCAAGCCCCAGCCTGACACCCGCCGCGCCCCACTGCACACCCGCCTCACGGGAGCCGGAAAACACAGAGATGTGCACCTCGAGTACCTAGGGTAGCAGAGATCAACCCTAGAACCATCCAACGGGGAGACCTGAGCAAATACAGGGGCTCGGTGGGGCAGCCCCGACTACTCACTGCAGCCCCTGATCCACACCGCGCCTGCCTCCGGGGCGGACGCTGACATGGAAACATGCATACGGTGAACCTGGGGCAGGAGAGGCCGCCCCCAGGCCAGGCCGATGTGGAGATGGGAGCAAACTGATCGGTTGATCAGAGGCAGTCCGCTCCCCACGACGTCCCTGTCCTCTGAAGTCACCTCACCATCATCCCAGGACCTGGCTGACTAGGAGACTTATATCCCGGAAACCTGGGGGTAGCAGAGGCCGCCCTGAGGCCTGGAGAGGGCGAGATGGGAGGAAAATGACCAAGCCGCCGAGGCATCCCCGTTTGCTGCTATGCCGCCTCCGCCTCTGCTGCCGACCTCTTCCCCTGACCTCACCACGCCCGCTCCCAGGAGCAGGGTGACTTTAAAGGTTTGAGTCCGGTGAACTTGGGGGAGCGGATGCCACCTCCAGGCAAGGCAGCTAGGGACATGGGAGAATATCCTCTAGCTCGACAGTGGCGCCCTATTCCCCAGTCGCTTCCGTCAAACCCCTTCCCCAGAACACCCATGTCTAGATTGTGTGTCGGTCTGACTACCAGCCTGCCTGCCTATATATTTGAGAATGGGAGGGGCTAGTCTACGTGTGTGACTGTCGTTTTACCTAACGGAGGAGCAGCCGACGAGTAGGTCTCTCTATTTGCCTGCCTAACTATCTATCTATCTATCTATCTGTCTATCTATCTATCTATCTGTTTCTATCTATCTATCAAGTGGAGTCATAGCAGGAGCCAAGTGTGACTTTTTACTTGTGTGTCTGTTGGAGGAGGAGGTTAGTTTGTCTATCTACCTATCTACCTATTGGAAGAGAAGGAGGAGGCGTGTGTGTGTGTGTTTGTGCATGTCTGTCTGTCTATGTTTCTGTCTCCCTCTATAATGGATGAGGAGGAGGAGGTTAGGATAGATGGCTGTGTCTAAATGGAGGAAGACGCAAGCGTGTCTGACTGTCTATTTATTTGTCTCTCTGTCTGTCTAATGGAGGAAGCCTCTCAGTATTCGACTCACCTGGAAGGATGTCAATTGCCACCCTGAAGCAACAGAGGGTGCCCCCATTGCAGTCTGAGGGGGACAATGGATGGGAACCCACAGGCTTGCCAGGGCAGACCGTGCCTCCCGCTTCTGCTCTTTCTATAGCCGCCCGCGCCAAGCCCCAGCCCGGCACCCGCCGCGCCCCACCGCACACCCGCTTCACGGGAGCCGGAAAACACAGAGATGTGCACCTCGAGTACCTAGGTAGGGTAGCCGAAACCAACCCTAGGACCGGCCAAGGGGGAGATCGGAGCAAATACAGGGGCTCGGTGGGGCAGACCCGCCTCCTCACTGCAGCCCCTAATCACACCGGGACTGCCTGCGGGGCGCAGGCTCACATGGAAACATGGATACTGTGAACCCGGGGCAGGAGAGCCCGCCCCCCGGACAGGCCCTTGTGGAGATGGGAGCAAACTGATCGGCTCACCCGATGTAGTCCGCTCCCCTCAACGTGCCTGTACCCAGAGATCACCTCAGCTGCCTCCCAGGACCTGGCAGACAGGGAGAATTAAATCCCGCACACCTGGTGTAGCAGAGGCCACCCCGAGGCCAGGAGAGGGGGAGATGGTAGGAAAATGACCGACTCGCCGATGCATCCCCCTTAGCTGCTGAGCCGCCTCCATATCTGCCGATGACCTCTTCCCCTAGCCTTCCCATGCCTGCTCCCAGGAGCAGGCTAAGTTCAAAGGCTTGAGCCCAACGAATTTGGGGGAGCGGAGGCCGCCCTCAGGCAAGGCAGCTAGGGACAGGGGATATAATCCTATTACTCGCCAGTGGCACAACTCTCCCTGGACAACGCTTCTTAACCCGGTCCACAGAACGCACCCCACCTCTAGTGTGTCAGTCTGTCTGACTGCCTGCTTGACTGCCTGCCTATTGGAGGATGGGAGAGGCAAGCCTTTGTGTGTGCCCGTCTGTTTATCTAACGGAGGAGGAGGAGACTAGTATGTCTCTCTGCCTGCCTATCTAACTCTCTATCTATAGATCTATTTATCTACCTAACTATCTATCTATCTAAAGGAGGCAAACCTGTAGGCTAGTGTGCCGTTTTATTTGTCTGTGTATTGGAGGATTAGGTTAGTGTGTCTATCTACATAAATACCAATTTGAAGAACAGGAGGATGCTACCGTGTATGTGTGTGTGTGTGTGTGTGTGTGTGTGTGTGTGTGTGTGAGTGCGGGTCTGTGTATCAATGTACCTGAAAGTAAAGTGGGGGGATTCTACTGTATCTGTCTCTCAGTCAATGTGTGCATCTAACGGGAGGAGGAGTAAGCTAGTATGTCTGTCTCTCTGTCTATGTATCACATATGTATATATGTACGTTTATCTAGTCGAGAAGAAGGAGGCTACAGTGTCTATCTGTCTGTCGGTCAGAGGAAGAGAAGACTAGTGTGTATGTCGGTCTGTGGGTCTATGATTGTGTCTGTATTATTATCTAATGGAGAAGAAGAAGGATTCCAAAGTGTCTGGCAATCAGTCTGTCTCTCTACAGGAGAACATAGAGGCTAGTGTGTGTATCAGTCAATCTCAGTGACTATCTATCTAAAGGAGGAGGAGGAAGAGTCTATTACGTTTCTCTATCTATTATCTAATGGAGGAGGAGATTAGTGTGTCTCACTACCTAATTAATTGAGGAGAAGTAGGACGCCAGTGTGTGCATGTGTGTGTCTGTGGGTGTCTGCGTATGTATGTATGTGTCTCCCTCTATAATGCATGAGGAAGAGGAGGTTAGGATATATGGCTGTTTCTAAATGGAGGAAGAGGCTAGTGTGTCTGTCTGTCTATTTATTTGTCTCTCTGTGTGTCTAATGGAGGAAGAATCCCAGTATTCGTGCCACCTGGGGGGATGGCAATTGCCACCCTGAAGCAGCAGGGGGCGCCCCAACTACAGGCTGAGGGGAACACTGGCTAGAAACCCACAGGCTTGCCTGGGCAGCCCATGCCTCCCACTTCTGCCCTCTCTGTTTCCGCCACCGCCCCGCCCCAGTCCCGCCCCCGCCCCGCCCACAGGCCACCCCTGCCCGCCTCCCGGGAGCCGGGAAACGCAAAGATGTGCACCTCGTGTACCTAGGGTAGCAGAGATCAACCCTAGAACCGGCCAAGGGGGAGATCTGAGCAAATACAGGGGCTCGGTGGGGCAGCCCCGACTACTCACTGCAGCCCCTGATCGCACCGCGCCTGCCTCCGGGGCGGACGCTGACATGGAAACATGCATACGGTGAACCTGGGGCAGGACAGGCCGCCCCCAGGCCAGGCCGTTGTGGAGATGGGAGCAAACTGATCGGCTGATCAGAGGCAGTCCGCTCCCCACGACGTCCCTGTCCTCTGAAGTCACCTCAGCAGCATCCCAGGACCTGGCTGACCAGGAGAACTAAATCCCGGAAACCTGGGTTAGCAGAGGCCGCCCCGAGGGCAGACGAGGTGGGTTGGGAGGAAAATGACCAAGCCGCCGAGGCATCCCCGTTTGCTGCTGGGCCGCCTCCACCTCTGCTGCCGACCTCTTCCCCTGAGCTCACCACGCCCGCTCCCAGCAGCAGGGAGACTTCAAAGGTTTGAGTCCGGTGAACTTGGGGGAGCGGATGCCAACCCCAGGCAAGGCAGCTAGGGACATGGAAAAATATCCTCTGGCTCGCCAGTGGCACCCTATTCCCCGGTCGCCGCCGTCCGACCCCTTCCCCATACCGCATATCTCTAATTTGTCTGTCTGTCTGACTACCTGCCTGAATGCCTATATATTCGAGAATGGAAGAGGCTAGTCTACGTGTCTGTCTCTCGTTTTACCTAACGGAGGAGGAGTCGACGAGTATGTTTCTCTATTTGCCTGTCTGTCTGTCTGTCTGTCTGTCTGTCTGTCTGTCTATCTATCTATCTATCTATCTATCTATCTATCTATTCAACTAGTGGAGGCATAGCCGAAGCCACGTGTGACTTTTTACCTGTGTGACTGTTGGAGGAGGAGGTTAGTTTGTATATCAACCTATCTACCTATTGGAGGAAGAGAAGGAGGCTAGTGTGTGTGTGTTGTGTGTGTGTGTGTGTGTGTGTGTGTGTGTGTGTGTGTGTGTGTCTATGTATTTGTCTCTCTGTCTTTCTAATGGAGGATGGCTCTCAGTATTTGACTCACCTGGAGGGATGGCAATTGCCACCCTGTAGCAGCAGAGGGCGGCCCCATTGCAGGCTGAGGGGGACACTGGATGGAAATCCACAGGCTTGCCTGGGCCGCCCGTGCCTCCCGCTTCCGCCCTCTCTATAGCCGCCCGCGCCAAGCCCCAGCCTGACACCCGCCGCGCCCCACTGCACACCCGCCTCACGGGAGCCGGAAAACACAGAGATGTGCACCTCGAGTACCTAGGGTAGCAGAGATCAACCCTAGAACCATCCAACGGGGAGACCTGAGCAAATACAGGGGCTCGGTGGGGCAGCCCCGACTACTCACTGCAGCCCCTGATCCACACCGCGCCTGCCTCCGGGGCGGACGCTGACATGGAAACATGCATACGGTGAACCTGGGGCAGGAGAGGCCGCCCCCAGGCCAGGCCGATGTGGAGATGGGAGCAAACTGATCGGTTGATCAGAGGCAGTCCGCTCCCCACGACGTCCCTGTCCTCTGAAGTCACCTCACCATCATCCCAGGACCTGGCTGACTAGGAGACTTATATCCCGGAAACCTGGGGGTAGCAGAGGCCGCCCTGAGGCCTGGAGAGGGCGAGATGGGAGGAAAATGACCAAGCCGCCGAGGCATCCCCGTTTGCTGCTATGCCGCCTCCGCCTCTGCTGCCGACCTCTTCCCCTGACCTCACCACGCCCGCTCCCAGGAGCAGGGTGACTTTAAAGGTTTGAGTCCGGTGAACTTGGGGGAGCGGATGCCACCTCCAGGCAAGGCAGCTAGGGACATGGGAGAATATCCTCTAGCTCGACAGTGGCGCCCTATTCCCCAGTCGCTTCCGTCAAACCCCTTCCCCAGAACACCCATGTCTAGATTGTGTGTCGGTCTGACTACCAGCCTGCCTGCCTATATATTTGAGAATGGGAGGGGCTAGTCTACGTGTGTGACTGTCGTTTTACCTAACGGAGGAGCAGCCGACGAGTAGGTCTCTCTATTTGCCTGCCTAACTATCTATCTATCTATCTATCTGTCTATCTATCTATCTATCTGTTTCTATCTATCTATCAAGTGGAGTCATAGCAGGAGCCAAGTGTGACTTTTTACTTGTGTGTCTGTTGGAGGAGGAGGTTAGTTTGTCTATCTACCTATCTACCTATTGGAAGAGAAGGAGGAGGCGTGTGTGTGTGTGTTTGTGCATGTCTGTCTGTCTATGTTTCTGTCTCCCTCTATAATGGATGAGGAGGAGGAGGTTAGGATAGATGGCTGTGTCTAAATGGAGGAAGACGCAAGCGTGTCTGACTGTCTATTTATTTGTCTCTCTGTCTGTCTAATGGAGGAAGCCTCTCAGTATTCGACTCACCTGGAAGGATGTCAATTGCCACCCTGAAGCAACAGAGGGTGCCCCCATTGCAGTCTGAGGGGGACAATGGATGGGAACCCACAGGCTTGCCAGGGCAGACCGTGCCTCCCGCTTCTGCTCTTTCTATAGCCGCCCGCGCCAAGCCCCAGCCCGGCACCCGCCGCGCCCCACCGCACACCCGCTTCACGGGAGCCGGAAAACACAGAGATGTGCACCTCGAGTACCTAGGTAGGGTAGCCGAAACCAACCCTAGGACCGGCCAAGGGGGAGATCGGAGCAAATACAGGGGCTCGGTGGGGCAGACCCGCCTCCTCACTGCAGCCCCTAATCACACCGGGACTGCCTGCGGGGCGCAGGCTCACATGGAAACATGGATACTGTGAACCCGGGGCAGGAGAGCCCGCCCCCCGGACAGGCCCTTGTGGAGATGGGAGCAAACTGATCGGCTCACCCGATGTAGTCCGCTCCCCTCAACGTGCCTGTACCCAGAGATCACCTCAGCTGCCTCCCAGGACCTGGCAGACAGGGAGAATTAAATCCCGCACACCTGGTGTAGCAGAGGCCACCCCGAGGCCAGGAGAGGGGGAGATGGTAGGAAAATGACCGACTCGCCGATGCATCCCCCTTAGCTGCTGAGCCGCCTCCATATCTGCCGATGACCTCTTCCCCTAGCCTTCCCATGCCTGCTCCCAGGAGCAGGCTAAGTTCAAAGGCTTGAGCCCAACGAATTTGGGGGAGCGGAGGCCGCCCTCAGGCAAGGCAGCTAGGGACAGGGGATATAATCCTATTACTCGCCAGTGGCACAACTCTCCCTGGACAACGCTTCTTAACCCGGTCCACAGAACGCACCCCACCTCTAGTGTGTCAGTCTGTCTGACTGCCTGCTTGACTGCCTGCCTATTGGAGGATGGGAGAGGCAAGCCTTTGTGTGTGCCCGTCTGTTTATCTAACGGAGGAGGAGGAGACTAGTATGTCTCTCTGCCTGCCTATCTAACTCTCTATCTATAGATCTATTTATCTACCTAACTATCTATCTATCTAAAGGAGGCAAACCTGTAGGCTAGTGTGCCGTTTTATTTGTCTGTGTATTGGAGGATTAGGTTAGTGTGTCTATCTACATAAATACCAATTTGAAGAACAGGAGGATGCTACCGTGTATGTGTGTGTGTGTGTGTGTGTGTGTGTGTGTGTGTGTGTGTGTGTGTGAGTGCGGGTCTGTGTATCAATGTACCTGAAAGTAAAGTGGGGGGATTCTACTGTATCTGTCTCTCAGTCAATGTGTGCATCTAACGGGAGGAGGAGTAAGCTAGTATGTCTGTCTCTCTGTCTATGTATCACATATGTATATATGTACGTTTATCTAGTCGAGAAGAAGGAGGCTACAGTGTCTATCTGTCTGTCGGTCAGAGGAAGAGAAGACTAGTGTGTATGTCGGTCTGTGGGTCTATGATTGTGTCTGTATTATTATCTAATGGAGAAGAAGAAGGATTCCAAAGTGTCTGGCAATCAGTCTGTCTCTCTACAGGAGAACATAGAGGCTAGTGTGTGTATCAGTCAATCTCAGTGACTATCTATCTAAAGGAGGAGGAGGAAGAGTCTATTACGTTTCTCTATCTATTATCTAATGGAGGAGGAGATTAGTGTGTCTCACTACCTAATTAATTGAGGAGAAGTAGGACGCCAGTGTGTGCATGTGTGTGTCTGTGGGTGTCTGCGTATGTATGTATGTGTCTCCCTCTATAATGCATGAGGAAGAGGAGGTTAGGATATATGGCTGTTTCTAAATGGAGGAAGAGGCTAGTGTGTCTGTCTGTCTATTTATTTGTCTCTCTGTGTGTCTAATGGAGGAAGAATCCCAGTATTCGTGCCACCTGGGGGGATGGCAATTGCCACCCTGAAGCAGCAGGGGGCGCCCCAACTACAGGCTGAGGGGAACACTGGCTAGAAACCCACAGGCTTGCCTGGGCAGCCCATGCCTCCCACTTCTGCCCTCTCTGTTTCCGCCACCGCCCCGCCCCAGTCCCGCCCCCGCCCCGCCCACAGGCCACCCCTGCCCGCCTCCCGGGAGCCGGGAAACGCAAAGATGTGCACCTCGTGTACCTAGGGTAGCAGAGATCAACCCTAGAACCGGCCAAGGGGGAGATCTGAGCAAATACAGGGGCTCGGTGGGGCAGCCCCGACTACTCACTGCAGCCCCTGATCGCACCGCGCCTGCCTCCGGGGCGGACGCTGACATGGAAACATGCATACGGTGAACCTGGGGCAGGACAGGCCGCCCCCAGGCCAGGCCGTTGTGGAGATGGGAGCAAACTGATCGGCTGATCAGAGGCAGTCCGCTCCCCACGACGTCCCTGTCCTCTGAAGTCACCTCAGCAGCATCCCAGGACCTGGCTGACCAGGAGAACTAAATCCCGGAAACCTGGGTTAGCAGAGGCCGCCCCGAGGGCAGACGAGGTGGAGTTGGGAGGAAAATGACCAAGCCGCCGAGGCATCCCCGTTTGCTGCTGTGCCGCCTCCACCTCTGCTGCCGACCTCTTCCCCTGAGCTCACCACGCCCGCTCCCAGCAGCAGGGAGACTTCAAAGGTTTGAGTCCGGTGAACTTGGGGGAGCGGATGCCAACCCCAGGCAAGGCAGCTAGGGACATGGAAAAATATCCTCTGGCTCGCCAGTGGCACCCTATTCCCCGGTCGCCGCCGTCCGACCCCTTCCCCATACCGCATATCTCTACTTTGTCTGTCTGTCTGACTACCTGCCTGAATGCCTATATATTCGAGAATGGAAGAGGCTAGTCTACGTGTCTGTCTCTCGTTTTACCTAACGGAGGAGGAGCCGACGAGTATGTTTCTCTATTTGCCTGCCTGTCTGTCTGTCTGTCTGTCTGTCTGTCTGTCTGTCTATCTATCTATCTATCTATCTATCTATCTATCTATCTATCTATCTATCTATCCAACTAGTGGAGGCATAGCCGAAGCCACGTGTGACTTTTTACTTGTGTGACTGTTGGAGGAGGAGGTTAGTTTGTATATCAACCTATCTACCTATTGGAGGAAGAGAAGGAGGCTAGTGTGTGTGTGTTTGTGTGTGTGTGTGTGTGTGTGTGTGTGTGTGTGTGTGTGTGTGTGTGTGTGTCTGTGTATTTGTCTCTCTGTCTTTCTAATGGAGGATGGCTCTCAGTATTTGACTCACCTGGAGGGATGGCAATTGCCACCCTGTAGCAGCAGAGGGCGGCCCCATTGCAGGCTGAGGGGGACACTGGATGGAAATCCACAGGCTTGCCTGGGCCGCCCGTGCCTCCCGCTTCCGCCCTCTCTATAGCCGCCCGCGCCAAGCCCCAGCCTGACACCCGCCGCGCCCCACTGCACACCCGCCTCACGGGAGCCGGAAAACACAGAGATGTGCACCTCGAGTACCTAGGGTAGCAGAGATCAACCCTAGAACCATCCAACGGGGAGACCTGAGCAAATACAGGGGCTCGGTGGGGCAGCCCCGACTACTCACTGCAGCCCCTGATCCACACCGCGCCTGCCTCCGGGGCGGACGCTGACATGGAAACATGCATACGGTGAACCTGGGGCAGGAGAGGCCGCCCCCAGGCCAGGCCGATGTGGAGATGGGAGCAAACTGATCGGTTGATCAGAGGCAGTCCGCTCCCCACGACGTCCCTGTCCTCTGAAGTCACCTCACCATCATCCCAGGACCTGGCTGACTAGGAGACTTATATCCCGGAAACCTGGGGGTAGCAGAGGCCGCCCTGAGGCCTGGAGAGGGCGAGATGGGAGGAAAATGACCAAGCCGCCGAGGCATCCCCGTTTGCTGCTATGCCGCCTCCGCCTCTGCTGCCGACCTCTTCCCCTGACCTCACCACGCCCGCTCCCAGGAGCAGGGTGACTTTAAAGGTTTGAGTCCGGTGAACTTGGGGGAGCGGATGCCACCTCCAGGCAAGGCAGCTAGGGACATGGGAGAATATCCTCTAGCTCGACAGTGGCGCCCTATTCCCCAGTCGCTTCCGTCAAACCCCTTCCCCAGAACACCCATGTCTAGATTGTGTGTCGGTCTGACTACCAGCCTGCCTGCCTATATATTTGAGAATGGGAGGGGCTAGTCTACGTGTGTGACTGTCGTTTTACCTAACGGAGGAGCAGCCGACGAGTAGGTCTCTCTATTTGCCTGCCTAACTATCTATCTATCTATCTATCTGTCTATCTATCTATCTATCTGTTTCTATCTATCTATCAAGTGGAGTCATAGCAGGAGCCAAGTGTGACTTTTTACTTGTGTGTCTGTTGGAGGAGGAGGTTAGTTTGTCTATCTACCTATCTACCTATTGGAAGAGAAGGAGGAGGCGTGTGTGTGTGTGTTTGTGCATGTCTGTCTGTCTATGTTTCTGTCTCCCTCTATAATGGATGAGGAGGAGGAGGTTAGGATAGATGGCTGTGTCTAAATGGAGGAAGACGCAAGCGTGTCTGACTGTCTATTTATTTGTCTCTCTGTCTGTCTAATGGAGGAAGCCTCTCAGTATTCGACTCACCTGGAAGGATGTCAATTGCCACCCTGAAGCAACAGAGGGTGCCCCCATTGCAGTCTGAGGGGGACAATGGATGGGAACCCACAGGCTTGCCAGGGCAGACCGTGCCTCCCGCTTCTGCTCTTTCTATAGCCGCCCGCGCCAAGCCCCAGCCCGGCACCCGCCGCGCCCCACCGCACACCCGCTTCACGGGAGCCGGAAAACACAGAGATGTGCACCTCGAGTACCTAGGTAGGGTAGCCGAAACCAACCCTAGGACCGGCCAAGGGGGAGATCGGAGCAAATACAGGGGCTCGGTGGGGCAGACCCGCCTCCTCACTGCAGCCCCTAATCACACCGGGACTGCCTGCGGGGCGCAGGCTCACATGGAAACATGGATACTGTGAACCCGGGGCAGGAGAGCCCGCCCCCCGGACAGGCCCTTGTGGAGATGGGAGCAAACTGATCGGCTCACCCGATGTAGTCCGCTCCCCTCAACGTGCCTGTACCCAGAGATCACCTCAGCTGCCTCCCAGGACCTGGCAGACAGGGAGAATTAAATCCCGCACACCTGGTGTAGCAGAGGCCACCCCGAGGCCAGGAGAGGGGGAGATGGTAGGAAAATGACCGACTCGCCGATGCATCCCCCTTAGCTGCTGAGCCGCCTCCATATCTGCCGATGACCTCTTCCCCTAGCCTTCCCATGCCTGCTCCCAGGAGCAGGCTAAGTTCAAAGGCTTGAGCCCAACGAATTTGGGGGAGCGGAGGCCGCCCTCAGGCAAGGCAGCTAGGGACAGGGGATATAATCCTATTACTCGCCAGTGGCACAACTCTCCCTGGACAACGCTTCTTAACCCGGTCCACAGAACGCACCCCACCTCTAGTGTGTCAGTCTGTCTGACTGCCTGCTTGACTGCCTGCCTATTGGAGGATGGGAGAGGCAAGCCTTTGTGTGTGCCCGTCTGTTTATCTAACGGAGGAGGAGGAGACTAGTATGTCTCTCTGCCTGCCTATCTAACTCTCTATCTATAGATCTATTTATCTACCTAACTATCTATCTATCTAAAGGAGGCAAACCTGTAGGCTAGTGTGCCGTTTTATTTGTCTGTGTATTGGAGGATTAGGTTAGTGTGTCTATCTACATAAATACCAATTTGAAGAACAGGAGGATGCTACCGTGTATGTGTGTGTGTGTGTGTGTGTGTGTGTGTGTGTGTGTGTGTGTGTGTGAGTGCGGGTCTGTGTATCAATGTACCTGAAAGTAAAGTGGGGGGATTCTACTGTATCTGTCTCTCAGTCAATGTGTGCATCTAACGGGAGGAGGAGTAAGCTAGTATGTCTGTCTCTCTGTCTATGTATCACATATGTATATATGTACGTTTATCTAGTCGAGAAGAAGGAGGCTACAGTGTCTATCTGTCTGTCGGTCAGAGGAAGAGAAGACTAGTGTGTATGTCGGTCTGTGGGTCTATGATTGTGTCTGTATTATTATCTAATGGAGAAGAAGACGGATTCCAAAGTGTCTGGCAATCAGTCTGTCTCTCTACAGGAGAACATAGAGGCTAGTGTGTGTATCAGTCAATCTCAGTGACTATCTATCTAAAGGAGGAGGAGGAAGAGTCTATTACGTTTCTCTATCTATTATCTAATGGAGGAGGAGATTAGTGTGTCTCACTACCTAATTAATTGAGGAGAAGTAGGACGCCAGTGTGTGCATGTGTGTGTCTGTGGGTGTCTGCGTATGTATGTATGTGTCTCCCTCTATAATGCATGAGGAAGAGGAGGTTAGGATATATGGCTGTTTCTAAATGGAGGAAGAGGCTAGTGTGTCTGTCTGTCTATTTATTTGTCTCTCTGTGTGTCTAATGGAGGAAGAATCCCAGTATTCGTGCCACCTGGGGGGATGGCAATTGCCACCCTGAAGCAGCAGGGGGCGCCCCAACTACAGGCTGAGGGGAACACTGGCTAGAAACCCACAGGCTTGCCTGGGCAGCCCATGCCTCCCACTTCTGCCCTCTCTGTTTCCGCCACCGCCCCGCCCCAGTCCCGCCCCCGCCCCGCCCACAGGCCACCCCTGCCCGCCTCCCGGGAGCCGGGAAACGCAAAGATGTGCACCTCGTGTACCTAGGGTAGCAGAGATCAACCCTAGAACCGGCCAAGGGGGAGATCTGAGCAAATACAGGGGCTCGGTGGGGCAGCCCCGACTACTCACTGCAGCCCCTGATCGCACCGCGCCTGCCTCCGGGGCGGACGCTGACATGGAAACATGCATACGGTGAACCTGGGGCAGGACAGGCCGCCCCCAGGCCAGGCCGTTGTGGAGATGGGAGCAAACTGATGGGCTGATCAGAGGCAGTCCGCTCCCCACGACGTCCCTGTCCTCTGAAGTCACCTCAGCAGCATCCCAGGATCTGGCTGACCAGGAGAACTAAATCCCGGAAACCTGGGTTAGCAGAGGCCGCCCCGAGGGCAGACGAGGTGGAGTTGGGAGGAAAATGACCAAGCCGCCGAGGCATCCCCGTTTGCTGCTGTGCCGCCTCCACCTCTGCTGCCGACCTCTTCCCCTGAGCTCACCACGCCCGCTCCCAGCAGCAGGGAGACTTCAAAGGTTTGAGTCCGGTGAACTTGGGGGAGCGGATGCCAACCCCAGGCAAGGCAGCTAGGGACATGGAAAAATATCCTCTGGCTCGCCAGTGGCACCCTATTCCCCGGTCGCCGCCGTCCGACCCCTTCCCCATACCGCATATCTCTACTTTGTCTGTCTGTCTGACTACCTGCCTGAATGCCTATATATTCGAGAATGGAAGAGGCTAGTCTACGTGTCTGTCTCTCGTTTTACCTAACGGAGGAGGAGCCGACGAGTATGTTTCTCTATTTGCCTGCCTGTCTGTCTGTCTGTCTGTCTGTCTGTCTGTCTGTCTATCTATCTATCTATCTATCTATCTATCTATCTATCTATCTATCCAACTAGTGGAGGCATAGCCGAAGCCACGTGTGACTTTTTACTTGTGTGACTGTTGGAGGAGGAGGTTAGTTTGTATATCAACCTATCTACCTATTGGAGGAAGAGAAGGAGGCTAGTGTGTGTGTGTTTGTGTGTGTGTGTGTGTGTGTGTGTGTGTGTGTGTGTGTCTGTGTATTTGTCTCTCTGTCTTTCTAATGGAGGATGGCTCTCAGTATTTGACTCACCTGGAGGGATGGCAATTGCCACCCTGTAGCAGCAGAGGGCGGCCCCATTGCAGGCTGAGGGGGACACTGGATGGAAATCCACAGGCTTGCCTGGGCCGCCCGTGCCTCCCGCTTCCGCCCTCTCTATAGCCGCCCGCGCCAAGCCCCAGCCTGACACCCGCCGCGCCCCACTGCACACCCGCCTCACGGGAGCCGGAAAACACAGAGATGTGCACCTCGAGTACCTAGGGTAGCAGAGATCAACCCTAGAACCATCCAACGGGGAGACCTGAGCAAATACAGGGGCTCGGTGGGGCAGCCCCGACTACTCACTGCAGCCCCTGATCCACACCGCGCCTGCCTCCGGGGCGGACGCTGACATGGAAACATGCATACGGTGAACCTGGGGCAGGAGAGGCCGCCCCCAGGCCAGGCCGATGTGGAGATGGGAGCAAACTGATCGGTTGATCAGAGGCAGTCCGCTCCCCACGACGTCCCTGTCCTCTGAAGTCACCTCACCATCATCCCAGGACCTGGCTGACTAGGAGACTTATATCCCGGAAACCTGGGGGTAGCAGAGGCCGCCCTGAGGCCTGGAGAGGGCGAGATGGGAGGAAAATGACCAAGCCGCCGAGGCATCCCCGTTTGCTGCTATGCCGCCTCCGCCTCTGCTGCCGACCTCTTCCCCTGACCTCACCACGCCCGCTCCCAGGAGCAGGGTGACTTTAAAGGTTTGAGTCCGGTGAACTTGGGGGAGCGGATGCCACCTCCAGGCAAGGCAGCTAGGGACATGGGAGAATATCCTCTAGCTCGACAGTGGCGCCCTATTCCCCAGTCGCTTCCGTCAAACCCCTTCCCCAGAACACCCATGTCTAGATTGTGTGTCGGTCTGACTACCAGCCTGCCTGCCTATATATTTGAGAATGGGAGGGGCTAGTCTACGTGTGTGACTGTCGTTTTACCTAACGGAGGAGCAGCCGACGAGTAGGTCTCTCTATTTGCCTGCCTAACTATCTATCTATCTATCTATCTGTCTATCTATCTATCTATCTATCTATCTATCTATCTATCTATCTATCTATCTATCTATCTATCTATGTTTCTATCTATCTATCAAGTGGAGTCATAGCAGGAGCCAAGTGTGACTTTTTACTTGTGTGTCTGTTGGAGGAGGAGGTTAGTTTGTCTATCTACCTATCTACCTATTGGAAGAGAAGGAGGAGGCGTGTGTGTGTGTGTTTGTGCATGTCTGTCTGTCTATGTTTCTGTCTCCCTCTATAATGGATGAGGAGGAGGAGGTTAGGATAGATGGCTGTGTCTAAATGGAGGAAGACGCTAGTGTGTCTGACTGTCTATTTATTTGTCTCTCTGTCTGTCTAATGGAGGAAGCCTCTCAGTATTCGACTCACCTGGAAGGATGTCAATTGCCACCCTGAAGCAACAGAGGGTGCCCCCATTGCAGTCTGAGGGGGACAATGGATGGGAACCCACAGGCTTGCCAGGGCAGACCGTGCCTCCCGCTTCTGCTCTTTCTATAGCCGCCCGCGCCAAGCCCCAGCCCGGCACCCGCCGCGCCCCACCGCACACCCGCTTCACGGGAGCCGGAAAACACAGAGATGTGCACCTCGAGTACCTAGGTAGGGTAGCCGAAACCAACCCTAGGACCGGCCAAGGGGGAGATCGGAGCAAATACAGGGGCTCGGTGGGGCAGACCCGCCTCCTCACTGCAGCCCCTAATCACACCGGGACTGCCTGCGGGGCGCAGGCTCACATGGAAACATGGATACTGTGAACCCGGGGCAGGAGAGCCCGCCCCCCGGACAGGCCCTTGTGGAGATGGGAGCAAACTGATCGGCTCACCCGATGTAGTCCGCTCCCCTCAACGTGCCTGTACCCAGAGATCACCTCAGCTGCCTCCCAGGACCTGGCAGACAGGGAGAATTAAATCCCGCACACCTGGTGTAGCAGAGGCCACCCCGAGGCCAGGAGAGGGGGAGATGGTAGGAAAATGACCGACTCGCCGATGCATCCCCCTTAGCTGCTGAGCCGCCTCCATATCTGCCGATGACCTCTTCCCCTAGCCTTCCCATGCCTGCTCCCAGGAGCAGGCTAAGTTCAAAGGCTTGAGCCCAACGAATTTGGGGGAGCGGAGGCCGCCCTCAGGCAAGGCAGCTAGGGACAGGGGATATAATCCTATTACTCGCCAGTGGCACAACTCTCCCTGGACAACGCTTCTTAACCCGGTCCACAGAACGCACCCCACCTCTAGTGTGTCAGTCTGTCTGACTGCCTGCTTGACTGCCTGCCTATTGGAGGATGGGAGAGGCAAGCCTTTGTGTGTGCCCGTCTGTTTATCTAACGGAGGAGGAGGAGACTAGTATGTCTCTCTGCCTGCCTATCTAACTCTCTATCTATAGATCTATTTATCTACCTAACTATCTATCTATCTAAAGGAGGCAAACCTGTAGGCTAGTGTGCCGTTTTATTTGTCTGTGTATTGGAGGATTAGGTTAGTGTGTCTATCTACATAAATACCAATTTGAAGAACAGGAGGATGCTACCGTGTATGTGTGTGTGTGTGTGTGTGTGTGTGTGTGTGTGTGTGTGTGTGAGTGCGGGTCTGTGTATCAATGTACCTGAAAGTAAAGTGGGGGGATTCTACTGTATCTGTCTCTCAGTCAATGTGTGCATCTAACGGGAGGAGGAGTAAGCTAGTATGTCTGTCTCTCTGTCTATGTATCACATATGTATATATGTACGTTTATCTAGTCGAGAAGAAGGAGGCTACAGTGTCTATCTGTCTGTCGGTCAGAGGAAGAGAAGACTAGTGTGTATGTCGGTCTGTGGGTCTATGATTGTGTCTGTATTATTATCTAATGGAGAAGAAGAAGGATTCCAAAGTGTCTGGCAATCAGTCTGTCTCTCTACAGGAGAACATAGAGGCTAGTGTGTGTATCAGTCAATCTCAGTGACTATCTATCTAAAGGAGGAGGAGGAAGAGTCTATTACGTTTCTCTATCTATTATCTAATGGAGGAGGAGATTAGTGTGTCTCACTACCTAATTAATTGAGGAGAAGTAGGACGCCAGTGTGTGCATGTGTGTGTCTGTGGGTGTCTGCGTATGTATGTATGTGTCTCCCTCTATAATGCATGAGGAAGAGGAGGTTAGGATATATGGCTGTTTCTAAATGGAGGAAGAGGCTAGTGTGTCTGTCTGTCTATTTATTTGTCTCTCTGTGTGTCTAATGGAGGAAGAATCCCAGTATTCGTGCCACCTGGGGGGATGGCAATTGCCACCCTGAAGCAGCAGGGGGCGCCCCAACTACAGGCTGAGGGGAACACTGGCTAGAAACCCACAGGCTTGCCTGGGCAGCCCATGCCTCCCACTTCTGCCCTCTCTGTTTCCGCCACCGCCCCGCCCCAGTCCCGCCCCCGCCCCGCCCACAGGCCACCCCTGCCCGCCTCCCGGGAGCCGGGAAACGCAAAGATGTGCACCTCGTGTACCTAGGGTAGCAGAGATCAACCCTAGAACCGGCCAAGGGGGAGATCTGAGCAAATACAGGGGCTCGGTGGGGCAGCCCCGACTACTCACTGCAGCCCCTGATCGCACCGCGCCTGCCTCCGGGGCGGACGCTGACATGGAAACATGCATACGGTGAACCTGGGGCAGGACAGGCCGCCCCCAGGCCAGGCCGTTGTGGAGATGGGAGCAAACTGATCGGCTGATCAGAGGCAGTCCGCTCCCCACGACGTCCCTGTCCTCTGAAGTCACCTCAGCAGCATCCCAGGACCTGGCTGACCAGGAGAACTAAATCCCGGAAACCTGGGTTAGCAGAGGCCGCCCCGAGGGCAGACGAGGTGGAGTTGGGAGGAAAATGACCAAGCCGCCGAGGCATCCCCGTTTGCTGCTGGGCCGCCTCCACCTCTGCTGCCGACCTCTTCCCCTGAGCTCACCACGCCCGCTCCCAGCAGCAGGGAGACTTCAAAGGTTTGAGTCCGGTGAACTTGGGGGAGCGGATGCCAACCCCAGGCAAGGCAGCTAGGGACATGGAAAAATATCCTCTGGCTCGCCAGTGGCACCCTATTCCCCGGTCGCCGCCGTCCGACCCCTTCCCCATACCGCATATCTCTAATTTGTCTGTCTGTCTGACTACCTGCCTGAATGCCTATATATTCGAGAATGGAAGAGGCTAGTCTACGTGTCTGTCTCTCGTTTTACCTAACGGAGGAGGAGCCGACGAGTATGTTTCTCTATTTGCCTGTCTGTCTGTCTGTCTGTCTGTCTGTCT